>NW_010240515.1:57276-75469 GCF_000690775.1 Eurypyga helias | reverse complement strand
CTCAGAAGATACTAGTGTAGGTGGATCTCTTGCTGTGATCCAGTACAGCTTCTACTGCGCTGGTTTTCTGTCCCTTCAGAGTTCAGTTAGGTATGTCAAGGGGGCAGGGTGGGAGGTGGGGCGTGGAGGAGTGAGCTTGTTTGGCTAACTTAATGAAAGGCTAAGTTTTTTTTTTTGTTGTTCCATACCTCCTTTTACGTTAAGAAAATAGTAGTGTTATATTTCAAGTCAAAAATGGGATTTCATGACTGTCCTTGGTCACTTGCATGCTGAGGTTATTTATTACTGACTTTACTTATTGTCTGCTGATCTGACCTGCAGGTGGGCAAAGATCTATTTTGTAGCATGGTGGTTGATCTCCTCTGTCATCTGGGTTAATCTCTTCGTAGCTTTACTTCTAGAGGTAAGGAAGTGTGTTTATTTGGTATTAGATCCTGAAGACAGCTTCTAATTTGTCTGGGGAATGAAAAGAACCCAGGTAAATGTTGGGGAAAAATGTGTTGGTTTTGTGCGTGTGCTTACTTAATCTTTCTCCTTGCTGCTCTTCCCCCGAGATATTAAGGAAGCATTTTGTTTTTCCTAGACAATTGTATATTTTATTTACTACTTTGGTCGCAAATCTGTTTGCATTCCATTGGGCATGTTAGAGCTTGCTCACTCTCTCTATGAAGATGAAAAAAAAAAAAATTGCTTGTATTTTGTATGTTAACATTTAACTTCAGCATTAGTTATTCAAGCTTCCTTGTAGCCCCCTTCAGGCACTGGAAGGTGCTATAAGGTCTCCCCGGAGCCTTCTCTTCTCCAGGCTGAACAAACCCCATTCTCTCAGCCTTTCTTGATGGGAGAAGAGCTCCAGCTCACTGAGCATCTTTGTGGCCTCCTCTGGACTCGCTCCAAATGGTCAATATCCTTATGTTGTGGGTCTCGGAGGTGAAGGCAGTACTGCAGGTGGGGTCTCAGGAGAGCTGAATAGAGTGGGAGAATGACTTCCCCTGACCTGTTGGCCACGCTGCTTCATACACTTTTCTCGTGTGTGTACTTCTCTGCAAATCTCAATACCATTTGGATTTTTGATGGTGAAGGAAATGTTAATCACAGCCATCTACTCCTGGTTAATTGTCATAGACTTCTCTGAAGTAATAGAAGAAATTGCATACCTGTAGAGGGCATTTCACCTCATCTTGAAACCTCTGAAAACTTCTTTTGGAGATTTTGTTGACTGCGCTGAGAACTAGAATTTATTACTGTAGACAGAATGGTAAACGTCAAGACAAATTTAGGTGTGAGTCTTATGCTGAGCCTTTGTCTTAGTCGTGAGCATTTCAGAAAGGATGTTGTTTGAGCTGGAGGCTAATCCTATCAAGTCTTCTGTCTACTTACTTCCGCAGGACTGTGGCCCAGTTTTGCTGTAAGAGCCAAACTGTAACATTCTGTAGCAAGAGAGCAGGATGTCACTATTCCCTTTTTTTTATTCCTGCTTTGTGTGTCTGCTCCCTAGGTATTGATTTTTTCAGAGTAATTCAGAATGGATAAGGGAACATGACAAAATCAGAAGCTGAGTTTTTAAGCTGTGATGCCTGCACTAGGAGTATGTTTATGTATTATTGTTGGGTTTTTAAAGAGGAAAGAATTCAAAACAGGTGACCTCTTGTGGGTAGTTCACACAGTTTTCTCAGGGAGGCAGTCCTTGCCAAGAGTAGAAAGCAGCAGGGCTGTCTTTATTGTTCTTTCAGTGTGATGAGGAAGTTAATTCATTCCTGAACAACAGGCTTGAATGAAGTAGTGACCTCAAGCCAATACATATGCTGATACCTAAGTAAATCACTGCTCTGCCCTCTGTCTTGAAAACAAACTTCTCCCCCTCCCAAACCTTACACCCAAACATATTGAGCTGATATAATCTCTTTTCTGATGATACCAAAAGTAGCCTTTAATGTTTTTTTTTTCCTGTTACATTCCAGAACTTTATTCACAAGTGGGACCGTCGCTGTCATCGAGAGCCTCTTTCAGATATTGAATATCAGAGGACAGTTGAACTAATGTTCAGGTGAGGTGAACGAGGCTTGATAACTGATCTAGTTTTTCATGTTCATCTGTGTTAAGCAAGTGTGCTGGCTGCAAGAGGGTGAAAGGCTTGTCTTCTTTCCTCTGAAGCCAACTGTTTCATCTGTTTGGAGAAACTCCAAGTGCTTTAGTTAGGCCTGTAAAGGTGACTTGATAGCCTAACCTTTATATGCTTCCTGCCCATAGCATGATGGGAGAAGAGGTGTTGAGAGTGGAGGGGTGGGACTGTCCTGAGGGGGAGAAGAAGAGGCAAGATGAGAAAAGTGATGCGTGTTCTTGGCTTATTATGAAATTGTGGGTGGTGAGTTGATGGTTGATGATCGTGCATAAGTGGAACTTCTGGTGGATGTTGGATATTCAATAGTAGCGTTGGGAACATGTTCTCATTTGGGAGATTTTTAAGGAAAACAAATCTACTGACCTTCAGTTGTGTTGTACTGTGTGCAGGAAATTGCTTCCCTGCTTCTTATGGGAAAACAGCTGCTGGTCTCCATGACACATCTGTAAAGGATGGATCACTTGCAAGTAGATGCATCTTTAGGGAGCATCAACTTATTGTAACTTTTATCCCTTCTTTCATTCTTGAAACAAACAAAGGTTACATCTCAGTAAGTGCGTAGCAAACACAGATGCTGAGAAGTTCCCTTTGCTGCCCCTAATAACTTATGCTTTTTTCTTTGTAGAGATGTTTTGGAAGAACCTACAGAGGAAGAGTTGATGGAAAAACTGCACCAGCATCCACACCTGCAGTTATGTAGGTGACTGGTGGGAAGGACTGATTTATTTAGACCTCTGTTCTCTTGAGGTTGTCAGCTGGAAGCAACTGAATGGATTTTCTGTGAGGTGCTGTTAGGAGAGAGACGTGTAGGACACTATGTGAGGTTTTGCTTGGCAATTCTCTGCAGGAAGAGGCGTTTTATGTTTGGTTCATATCTTTTTTTTGAAAAAGATTTGAATCTTGCTAACTTGATTTTAAGTTGCAATTTTAGAGGACTATTGCAACTGTTATTTTTATAAACTTGGTATCAGAATGTTTTATTTTCTTTTTTTAATAGGGAAAGTGTGTTTAAAACGACACTGCACTTTAAAACATGAACTTTGTAACCACTAAGCCTGCTATGTTTTTCAGCACAAGAAAATGGAACTGCGTTTTCCGGTAGGTGTGTGTGGCAAGGGCTGTGCCCTGCAATTCATGAATGGATTAGGCAGGACCAGAACGGAATCCTTAATCTTTTTGTAGTGACGGTTGAAACACTATTTTTCTTGACATGTGACACCAGCATCTCTCACCAAATCTTCAGGAGTTAATTGTGTCAGAACATAATTGATTTCAACTTATGGAGTGCCTGCTTTGCACATCCTCTCTTCTTTCTTTTTGATCTAGGGGTCACGCTGGTTGCATCATGCTGGTAACTTTGAGAGCAGTTGTAACTTCTGCGTTGAGCAATTGCACTCGTGGTTTTCAATGTGGTAAAACTGAGCTGTCCTTTAGAGTAAATATTCACATGTTACTTTTTGGTGAACCTCTTTTTAATTTCTTCCAAGTCCTGTTCTACACTGTATCACATTCCATGAAAAAGCAGAGGAGAATGAACTTTGGCTGGAATGTAGCACCATGATCACTGAGAGTCTCCCACTTAAAGGTTGAGGGGTGGGGTGGAAAAAGGTTGAATGGGATAATCGGAGTACTTAGCAGTTAAGATTTTTGTTTGAGTCTGTGGTAATTTGTAGTGCTGAGCCAGTATTGCGGGATCACATTCTTTTACAGCTTAATGACCACATGCTGTATACCACTGACTTTCACCTGAGCAGCACTTTTCTGGTAAACAGCTTTCTCCACCTCAGATTTGTTGACAAGTAACAGTAAGCCATGTCCATGTGCTTTTCATGATCCCTTCGTATTTTTCTAGAAAAGGTGGTTTTGTTTGAATCTTTGTCACATAACTAGTAAATCACTGAAGAACAGAATCAATCCCAACTCCTGTTTTTATGTGTGAGACTGAAAATAGCCTTTGGGGTGCTGACTTGTCATTGAGACATCACTAAAGTAGGCATTGTTGTGATCATCTTTGCATTCACAAAGGCTTGGAAGGTAATTGGCCATAAACCACTCCTAGTTTTAAGTTATTTAATCCTTTTTAGGTAACTAAACAGTTTTGAAAGGTACAAAGAGGTCATCCTGTATACATTTCCTTTGTTCTTTTTGTCATCTGTCTTTTTCTTTCCTGCATTAGGGAGAGGAAAATATCTGGGATGATGGTACATTTGAGCTCAAAAGCATATTTCTGCTTTGCTGTCTCACTGTGTACATGTTGTGTATTGTTTCTTGTCTGTTTCTTTATCTTCTGCTTATTTTCCTCATGCTGTGGGGAAAAAATGTGGTGTACCTTGCACATGTGTAGAACAAATTTGACCTGAGCTCTGAGTCACACCAGCACTTTTGTAATTTTGCCTCTCAGGCCATGCTCTTGTAATGTGTTCAGTCTCATTATCTCTGTTCCAGGATAATCCACCCAGTGTCTCCCTTGCACTGGTTTCGGTGGCATTACCAGTGTCTCCCTTGCACTGGTTTCGGTGGCATTACCACGCTTACTTTCAGTCATGCACTTAGAACGCACATCATGGCAAGTAAAGGCATCAGTGCAGTTTTTCTAGCTTTGGGGTTTTTTCGGTATGGTTTTATGTCAGGATTGCTTCTGCTCCTTCCAGCATGATGTAATCACTGTGACCAATTTATTAATATTAATAGAGGTTATTAACTTAAATACTCTGTTTTACCTTCTTACTGAATATTTTCTGTTTTCCACTTTTCTGAATGCTTGGAGAAGTAGCTTTGCCTTACCAAAAAGCAAGTGGCTGGTTCTTATCAGCCTGCAAGTCTATTTTTAATTTTTGTGTCTCAGGATTGTTTGGGTGGTTGTGGGGTTTTTGTTGGTTTTGTTTGCCTTATGTTCCACTACAGCCTACCAAAGCCACATAAATTGGTGTGGGATTGTTATAAACATCACAAATGTCTCCATTATGCGATCTTTGCGTCTGGGCAAATGTAAAGAAGGCTTTCTGAAGGGAACAGTCTTGTTCTTGTACCACATTTGTGTAACTGACTGAAAGTGCAACTGGAATTTCATACAAAACTGTGGTATCTCATGTCACTTGTACTGGAAGATGTAAATGACAATAAGTTTTATGCAATAATTATCTAAATCATGAAAATGAATGTATGTAAATGAGTAAAATCTGAGGTTTTCAATATTAAAAAATGTTACTTTTCCTTCTTTTTAAAATACGAAAATAATTGGGGTGTTGAAATGATTCTTGTGGTTTGTTTTTTGTTCTTCCCCCTGCTGCTGATTTCTGTTGTGCTCAGTGTCTATGTTCCCATTATCTTTGCAACTTGAAGACTGGGCCCATGGAAGAGGTTACAGCCAGTGGGACATAACTACCTGGTTTCAAAATGCAGAACATGAACTGTGCTGCTGTGTTATTCTCCCCGTCCTAGGGGTGCAGAACATCATCTGTAGGTACTTGACAAACTTAACTTTTAAGGTGAAATCCCATTGGGACTGAGCATTAAGGATGTTGAGCAGCTTCATTTCCATTTGTGTTTCAGTCTGTGAACCAGTCAGGTTCTGGTTTAAAAGATGTTTTAAGATTGGGACAAAATCAATTCTGGGTCAAGCCAAAGGCTTAAGTTTGCTGATGTCTCTGATGATGGCTGTTGTGGATGAGTAGGTGAAGCCTATGAAAGCCAAAGCAAATAGAAGGTCATCTTTGTGTTATTAAGTCAGGCTCCGATTTTCCTAGCTTCTGAAGGAGGGAGGGCCTTAATCACCAGTCTGTTGGCTAATTTGAGTTTTCTCAGATTTTATTTTTTTTTTTACTTTCCTGAATTGCTATGAATTTATATTACTTAAAGATTTAGAAGTGGAGGAAGAGGATGGAGGCAATTGGAGTGTTCTTGATTCTTTCAGTAGTACTACAGTGATAAACCTCACAAGCACACTTTAGCTTTTTAAGTTTCTTCATAGTTCATATTGGTTAGAGCTGCAAAGAGGGCAGCTAGAATAACCTAGTATTTGTGTTGAAATTATAGACCAAGGAAGCAATACTGTCGTGCATGTCAAGGGTTTATGTGAATGAGGTGTGTGAGGTGTGCTGTCTTGGCCTCGCTTTGTTGCAGTGATACTGTGACACATTTTAGGGAACATTTGCCTTTTCATCCCTTCAACACATTTTAATGTGCATGAAAAAAATACAGGGATGTACAGGGCTATTAAAAAAAAAAAAAGGCCTATAAGAAGCTGATGCAGGCTACAGGTCAGTTATCTCTGAAACATGAGATAAAGGTATTTCTTATCTTGTCAGATGGCTTATCTCTTCCCCTGCCAGTGTTATCATGAGAAGTACATAGTGTTTCCACAGTTTCTGCTATGGTTTAACATTGCTTTAGTCAGATGAAGTCATCTTAGTACCCCATCTATCTTAGCTTTTTATTGAAAACAAAATAAAAATAGGTATCTGCCTGGTTTTTATGTAGGTGTTGATGAGTTTTTTCTTTCACTAGACTTTTGTCTAATTTAAAAGCCCATTCAACTGACAGTTTTCTACAAATCAAACATTTGACTTAATCTGCAGTCTTTATAAACCTTCAGAGCTGTTTCTTATGTGAACTTGGTAGAAATAATTCAGGGGGAGGGAAGCGATAGGACTTGTTTTCTGATCCAACTTTAAGCACTTCACTCTGTAGGATACTGTTTCCAAATGACCTTGATAGACTGGAGATGACTATTACAGCTCAGAGGCATAAAGTGCAGAAGAACGTAACAGGGAGTAAGTAGTATTGGAAGACAAATGTTTTAGGGCTTACAGTGTACTATAAATTCAAAGAGCTAATCGAAAGAAAATTGCTGTGATTTTTAATAGCACTTCCCTTTAGCCCCCCCACTGTTCCCATTTTTGGAGGGAGGTGTTTGTTATAGGACAGTAGCAGAGGTCTTAGGAAATTTGGAAGCTGTGGGTTGGGAGGAACTTAAAAGGAAATCAGGAAAAAAACCCTGTTCACATAAACAATTTTTTAAACAGCATTCAAGTATGTAAATGGTTGAGAGGAGTGAACTCTTGATGATGTGTAATCTGTGTGTGCCCTCGTAGGAGAAGTTATAGTTTGGATTTTGGTAAAAAGAGCTGCTAGATATGGAGATGCTTCCTAACTCTGAGGAGGTCACAGACTTCCCTGCACTGGAGCACCCTTTTAGGAGGGGTTTGGCAGTCACCTGTTACAGCTTTGTCTGGATGTTTGTAAACCTGTCCCTGCTTGGTGATGCCCCAGCGGGTCCCTGAGATCCTGTCCTGCCTACCTCTCAGTGGTTTCACTGGAAAGAACTGCCATGGCTATAACAAACCCAGCTTTTGCTGTTACAGCATGTACTGTTGATCCATAGCTAATGGCTTACAAATATTAGCAGCATGCAATATTTTACAAGTAAGGACAAGAAAAAAATATGATCCTTTAGCTTCCCATTATAAACAGGAAGATGAGTTTCAGTTGTATGGGCTCTGTTGCTTATGCCTGACCAGCAACCCCTGGTCCCTGCACTATCTCCCCGTAGTACTTCATGCAGTTCTCTCTACTGGGTTCCCTTTAATCTCATCCCCTACCTTTTTGGGCAAGAGGAGGTATGTGCTGCCATTTTCCAGTTTGTGTTTGCTCACTGGGAAGCAAGCAGATCGGGTAACTTGCCCTTTCCCTTGATGAGAACACTTTAATTTGGGCACTCTGCTCTACTTGCTACCAGTTGTCACAAAATGCATGATGCTTCTACCAGTGACACTTTAGCTCCTCTGTCAAACTTGGTTTGCTGAATGAATTTCCAAGTTATTACCAGGGGACTGATGCCCTGTGACTCCTAGAAGCAGTTAGAAAATATTACAAAAGGTAATGCTGTATTGTTGGAAATTATGTAAATTGAAACTGGCCTGATGTTTTGCTGAAGCCTTTCGATGAGGATGGAGGACTCTGTAAGAAAAAGAGATGGTCCAGAGACTTGAGCAGGCACGTACAAGTGTGGGCTAGTGTGTTTTGGAATTGTGAACTGGCCTTTCCTGCATCCTTCAGGGATGCCATCGCTTTTTAAGAAGGTAAAATAGATCACAAAGTATAGAAATGAAGTTCTGGTTATTGGAAATCTGTTGCTAATTCAGGAATAAACACCAGATCCTCAGACTTCCTTAATCATAAACTTCATATTTCATTCTGTACTTAACTCTTTTTCTGTAACAGTAGAGCTACTGTTTTCCCAGCGTAAAATGAGAGATGATGTTCAGGAAAAGTCTCGAGGCTGCGATGGCATTCTTCAAATACTAAGTACATAGTGATGTGTACAGCACACTGCTGGAGGAGCCACCTGTCCCTATCTCCCATGAGGAATATGAGAACATCAAGCTTGTGTATAAAAAGGAGTCACAAGGCATAACAAGTATGTGTCATTTTGAAAAGTGTCTTTGTTAACTAAAATTGTTACAATTATGGAAGAAAAATGTAGTATACAGCTTCCTCCATCATATAGGCACTTATTTGCCAAAGGTAGCAGAATGATTTTTGGTCATAAATTAACCAAGTCACCTAATATAAAGGAAAACTTAAATATTTTCTCTGACTTACAATTCCAGCCATTTATGTAGTTTATTTACTTTGATTTTCATATCTAGTCCTATACTTTGAGGTTTTCCACAGTAATTGTCTGAAAATGATTTTGTGATGCTGGGTTTTTTTAAACTTTGAACTGTAAGTACTGTAATTGAAGACAATTGCAGCTTGTCCTTTTTTTAATGCTAGAAATAACTTGTAACAGTCTCTGTCATCTTTTTTCCATTAAGTTAGTTGAGCAGGTGTCTTTGTTTTGTACAGCTACTTTCATGGTGCCCATCACTGCATTATTTGAGTGCCTCCAAAGTACTTCCCTAAAAACATCCTGCTGGGATAGGAAAATATTACTATCCTTAATTTGTAGATGATCAGCTGAGATATTTGGTGATCTGCCCACAGCCAGTCTTGAAATCCGTGGGATAGTTAAGAATAAAACTTTCTGTCCCTGCTCAGTGCCTCTGTACAGACAGTAATGTTTTTTTTTTTTTGCAACAGCTGTGAACTTCAGTTGTAGGTTTATAAGATGATGTTGACGTTTCCACATCAATTGGTTTATAATTCTGCTATTGCCTGTTTGTGTATGTAACTTCTTAATTTACTTTGCGTTCGAATTGCAGAAAAATCCTGTAACCTCTAAACTTCTAAATCTATTTATTTCCCACCTTATTAAAAGAGGAAGGAGGTGGGTTACTGATTTGCCATCTGATTTACACGTATTTAGTAGAGATGATCTGAGAATGGGACATTTGCTGGAAATTTAGTGAATATGATAGAACTGCTAGATTCCAGTAATTAAGGTATTACTGTAGCTGTACGAAAACACAGGAAAAAATAGGGGGTGATCATTCTCAGCAGCAGTTATTTGACAGTTCCCACTGTTCATTTGTCAGACCTGAAACTCACTTCAAGAATGCTTGAGACTGTTTTGTGTGGGTGTTTGGGGTTTTTTTTTTTTTGTTGTTGTTGGGGTTTGTTTGGGGTGCTTGGGGTTTTTTTGGTTTGGTTTTGTTTTATGATGGAACAAATCCTCCTAGAAGCTATGCTGAGGCACATGGATGGACGACAGGGAGGTGACTTAAGCCAGCCAGCATGGCTTCACCAAGGGCAAGTCCTGCCTGACCAACCTAGTGGGCTTCTACGATAGAGTGACTACAATAGAGTGGATGAGGGAAGAGCTACAGATGCCATCTATCTGGACTTCTGCAAGGCCTTTGACATGGTCCTCCACAACATCCTTCTTTCTAAATTGGAGATATTTGATGGACAAACTGTTGGTGGATAAGGGATTGGTGGGATGGTGGGCAAACTGTTGGTGGATAAGGAATTGGTTGGATGGTCTCATCCAGAGGGTGGTGGGCAATGGCTGTATGTCCAGATGGAGATTGGTGACAAGTGGTGTCCCTCAGGGGCCCTTACTGGGAGCAGTAGTGTTTAATAACTTAATCAAAGACATACAAAATAGAGCTTGCTGTGGGTGTTTGGGTTTTGGGTTTTTTTTTTTTTTTGGGTTTGTTTAGGATGGTTGGGGTTTTTTTTGGTTTTGTTTTATGATGGAACAAATCCTCCTAGAAGCTATGCTAAGGCACATGGAGGACAGGGAGGTGACTTAAGACAGCCAGCATGGCTTCACCAAGGGCAAGTCCTGCCTGACCAACCTAGTGGGCTTCTACGATAGAGTGACTACAATAGAGTGGATGAGGGAAGAGCTACAGATGCCATCTATCTGGACTTCTGCAAGGCCTTTGACATGGTCCTCCACAACATCCTTCTTTCTAAATTGGAGATATTTGATGGACAAACTGTTGGTGGATAAGGGATTGGTGGGATGGTGGGCAAACTGTTGGTGGATAAGGAATTGGTTGGATGGTCTCATCCAGAGGGTGGTGGGCAATGGCTGTATGTCCAGATGGAGATTGGTGACAAGTGGTGTCCCTCAGGGGCCCTTATTGGGAGCAGTAGTGTTTAATAACTTCATCAAAGACATAGAAGTGGGATTGAGTGCACCCTCAGCAAGGTTGCAGATGACACCAAGCTGAGTGGGGTTGACATGCCTGAGGGACAGGATGACATGCAGAGGGATCTAGATAAGCTTGAGAATTGGGCCCATGTCAACCTCATGAGGTTCAACAAGACCAAGTGTGGGGTCCTGTGCCTGGGTTGGTGTGTTACCCGTTATCAATACAGGCTGGGGGATGAAGAGATCGAGAGAAGCCATGCTGGGGAGGACTTTTGGGGGCAATGGTGGATGAAAAGCTGGATATGAGCTGACAATGTGCACTTGAGGCCCAGAAGGCCAACCGTGTCCTGGGCTGCATCAAAAGCAGCATGACCAGTAGGTTGGGGGATGTGATTCTGCCCCTCTGGTGAGGCCCCACCTGCAGTACTGCCTCCAGCTCTGGAGCCTTCAGCACAGGAAAGACATGGACCTATTGGAGCATGGAGTGGAGGAGGGCCACAAAAATGCTCCGAGGGCTGGAGCCCCTCTGCTCTGGGGACAGGCTGAGAGAGTTGGGCTTGTTCAGCCTGGAGAAGAGAAGGCTCCGGGGAGACCTTATAGCACCTTCCAGTACTTAATGTGGGCTTACAAGGAAGGGGGCGACGGGACATTTTAGCAGGGCCTGTTGCAAAAAGAGAAGTGGTAATGGATTTAAAGAGGAAGATACAAGGAAGAAATGTTTACGATGAAGGTGGTGAAACACTGGCAGAGGCTGCCCAGAGGTGGTAGATGCCCCATCCCTGGAATCACTCCGGGTCAGGTGGATGGGGCTCTGAGCAACCTGCTCTAGTTGAAGATGTCCCTGCTCGTTGCAGGGGGTTGGGCTAGGTGACATCTAAAAGTCCCTTCTAACCCAAACCAGTCTACGATTCTGTAGCCTCATCTTCCTTTGTAGTGTTTGTATTTTGTTTTTTGAGGGCAGTGAGTGGTCTGACTTTTCAGAGCTGGTGGGTGCTTGCAACAGCATATTGAATTTGGAAAACTGTGCACAAAGCTAGCTGCCCTGCATGATCTCACTGACAAAGGATCATCAGCATTTGAAAGAATGGAAATTCACATCAAAATAGATAATGAAGTGCATTTTTAAGACCAAGTTCTGTTGTAGAGCAGGTGTGTGTCTGTGTAATGTGAAACACAATCTCTGATTACAGGTTGCCAGGCTGGTTGCAGAAATCACTGAGTCAAACTGTAAGGATTGTATTACACAACCTGTCGTATCAGGTAAGCATAAAAATCAAAATGCCTCCTGGTCTTAGGGTTATTTGGTAGGATTCTGTCTAAAATCAGGCTGGGTTCTGTTATCTTCCAGAAAAGAATTACCATTTTGTGCGTGATGCAAAACTGTAACACTATAGTCTTGAGCTGAGATGTCGTAGTTTAACAATGAC
Source organism: Eurypyga helias (assembly GCF_000690775.1). NCBI lineage: Eukaryota > Metazoa > Chordata > Aves > Eurypygiformes > Eurypygidae > Eurypyga > Eurypyga helias. Next base: position 63,375 of record NW_010240515.1, on the reverse strand, counting down.
GTTGTACAATGAGTATTCTACTGAGGTGAGCCAGAAAGCTGGTCTAGCTTGTATTATTTTATTAAATATTTGTATTACTTTATTATGTTAGGTCTCCTCCTTGCGTTTAGGAATGAATTGGTTCTACACACAATGTGCTGAGCTGTTGCTAGTGCTCTTTTTGATTAAGTAATGATCTTAGAAAGTAAAACTTAAGTCTAATGTGTCTTCCCTTACCTGTTTAATACCAGTGGGAATGATCTTGTATTTCACCAAAACGACAAGTGTTTAGTTTCCAGCATCCTGGATAATTGGTGGTTTCTCTGAAAAGACTTGAACAATTACTTAGTATAGTAAAATATCTCTAAGGAAGTTCTCTGTAAAATCAAAGGTGAAGGTGTTAAACCCAGACAATAAAACTTAGATCAAAGTAGCCAGCAGAAGGGGCCATAAGAGAAGATTGTCCTTTAAGCTTCACCATGATGTGTAAGGTGTTACCTCTCTCTAATCAGACTTCAGAATAAAGCAAAGCTATTCTTTCCTGGTGTAATTCAATCGGAGCCCTCAGCTAGAGCAGCAGGAAAAGCACCTGCCTTTCTTGCTTTAGGTTTGGTTGATAGTCCCCAGTTTTTGATAGGAGTTGTTTAATCCATAACCCAAGCATGCAGCCACAGCAACACCTGCCGTGCAGGTGAGCTTTCGGTCTTGCTGTTAAACAACTCTGGTATAGATTTTTGTGTCAACCTTGCACATATACACACCCAACAGTGATAGTCGTAAGTAGGAGAATTTAATAAAATGAGATTATAAGTGTCTAATGTAGTTTTTGTTGGGCAATGAAGTCGCTCACATGTTGTAATTGAGGTCTGAAGTTAAGTTGCTTCCTGAGGCCACTGAGGGAAGATTATGTAGATGAATAGAGCACATGAAAAAATGTTTTTCATGCTCCGCTTTTCCTCCTGTTCTTCTACTAACGTTTCCTCCTTAACTCTGTCTTGGGTTGGTGCCATCAGACTCAGCACTTTAAAATTAGGCAAACTTTGAAACATCTGCTTGGTTGAGACCCTCCACAGTGACTATTAAGCTTTTGCCTTTGACATTTGCCAAAGTCCTTGGTTCTCTTCTTGTCTCCTGAGGGACCCTGATATAGTCCCAGGCTCCTGTACTTCCTAATTGTTCAGGTACTGGAAAATGAAACATGGGCTGAAGGTCTGGGTTCAGGCTTAAATTTTCTGCTACTCACCCCCATTATATAGGTGGCTCTATGAAATTTAGATCTGGAGCACCTTATTCAGTTCAGCTCCAGAGTTTCATGTGGGTGATTGCAGCTCTGCAGAGAGGCGTTACCTGGCTTTTCCCCAGACACATTCGAGCAGGTGGTTGGGGAGGACTGCATCCAGTTTACCTAATGAGGAAGTGTTGAGTTAAACCCCATATAGATAAGATGGGGCTTCAGACACACTGGATAGGTGACAACCCTTTTTATGTAAGAATCTCACCGAGAGGAAGGCAGTTTCATTGTATAATAAGGAATTTCACAAGATTTGTGCCAACTGTGTTACATTACAACTGTGTTTCCTGTGGGCACCAGTGTGTTAGTGTGCTAACAGACCAGAAAAGAGAACTACTGTTTTACAGAGCACGGTACTGCATCATTTTCCAGAACAAACTCTTGATGGAATATTTGTAAGGATCTAGTTCTGCTAGTTCATTGCTGCAGTTGCGTTTTCCCCCAGGAGATTTACACTGGCTTGTGCCTTACATGAGAGTATCAAGGGGTATTATGGTGCCCCGTGACCTTCCTTGACACTGCTTTTCCTTGACCTGTAGTGATGGATCCACTGTTATGTCATATGACTGATGTAAATACTTTCCCATGCTTTGTCTATTGTATCATTAAGTCTGATTGTCTTGTACCTTGTGATGGAGCTCAGGCTCAAGTAAAATGTGTAAATGTTGTAAAATGTGTAAATTTGAATTTGGAAGTAGTACTTTACTGCAGAGGTAGGCTTACCAGTGGGGTTGATGGGACTGGAGCCCTCTGACTAGCACCATCTGCTTTGCCGTATGTGCTTCAATCACTTCACAGGGTTATGGTCGTAAGTTTTAAAAAGTTGAGCTATGTGACCTACCATGGAAGGCACTGGGGGGGCACCAGGGCTGCTCTTTAAGTTCCTTGGGGCAGTGATCTTATCTCTTGCAGTCAAAACAGATGAAGGGAAGAAGACAAAGAAAAACACTTTCCAGACTAGTAACTGAGACAAAATGACTTTGGGGACAAGAATGTCTCTCAGGGGTGGGGACTGAACCCAAATCCTACATTTGCCACTTTGTTCCATCTAGTAGACTGTTCTCCCCAGTAAATTTGGGGATTTGTAAACTTGTAAGAATTTTGTAAAACAAAGAAATATTAAGCTTGTTATTTTGGTCTTTGGCAAATGTGTCTTAGCAGCAAATCATAATGGTGGATTTCTTTCCAGCAGTTCTTTCTTTCCCTGTAAGGGTCCTCTCATTATATTGGTTGGTTGTCCCATCACAGATACCATGCCCTTTGTGATAACGCTGCTTAAGGAGGAAATTGTTTGTGCAGGACTCATCACCACATCTTCCCAGTCACAGAGTGATGCTTCATGGGAGCTGCTAACAGGGAGATGGGGAGTTTTCCTTTCAGGTGCCATGAGCTTGCTTTGAGACACCAACAGGTCGAGCTTGGGAGGCTTTGGGTAGCAGGACACTGGGGTGGGTGCATCTGAGTGCTGGAAAGCCCGTGGGCACGTGCAGCCACGTAGAGGAGCAGCTTTGCTTCTTTCCACTGCCCAGGGGAGAGGCAGGAGCCCAGGACAGTCTTTCCCTTGGAAGCAGCAGCACTGAAGGTGTCCGTCCCCTCCAGTGAGGTGCAGAGGAGAGGCCAGCTGTGGGCAGGGTGGGAGAGTGCTTTTTGGGAGGGTGTGAAAGGAATTTGCGGCTATAGAAGTTGGAGAGCACAGAGGTATAGAGGACCTAAGGCTTACTTTGTGAGTTTGTGCTTGATGTGTATTTCTAAGTTGAATTGCAGTGCCATCACAGAAAATGGGGAAGTAGGAAGAAAGAAGATGTTAAAAAATGGGGTGATTTAAAAAAACCCTGAGAGAAGATAAGAAGATTGTCTTTATTGTTTTTAACTTTGTACATACTTTTTTGTTTTGTTTTGGTTTTGGTGTTTGTTTGTGGTATTTTTCTTTTTTCTTTTTTTTGGGGGGGGGCCTGACAGGATTATTTTTAATTCTCTAGGTGTGATTTTAGTCAGCAGAGGGGCTTCAAGGCCCCCTTTTAGACTGACCATGCAGTTTGGGCTGTATGATCAACACTTCTGGATGCTTTTAATGGAACATTCTCAGCATAGTTAAGTGCTGGGGCCTGAATCAAGGGGTTGGAATACAATCGGGTTTCGTTTTTTATGGCAAACTGTGAGAAGGTATGTTTTGAGGCAGTGAATTATCAGGCACGAACATTGGTATAAACAGATGTGTGTATATCTGGAAGGCTTCTGTGTTGTGCTCGAAGCGTGGCAATGTAAGAGTAAGAAAGTGAAACTTCTCACTGCCAAATCCAGTTTCTTTGTCCTATCTGAATGATGTATAGTGAAACACCATTAACTGCTAACGAGTCTCAAAACAATCTCTGATCTTTGTGAACAGGAGAAAGCAGCACTGGACAAAATGGTTTGAAAATAACCTCTAAATGTTAACACAATGACCAAATTTTCTTGTAGGCGATTCTCAGCGAAGAAGTTAATTTTTCTTTAAGTTTTGAGTGTATATTCTGGGACCTGTCTGTTCTGCTACATCTTATGTGCCAAAACAAGAATAATAGTAAGTGAAAAGTAAACTAAGCACTGCTGGGCTTCCTTTAAACCTGTAATTGTGGTTCCTCTGTGACAATAAGCTTTCAACTGAGCATTCATCCAGTGAGCAGTCAGGGTCTCTTAGACCATCTCAAGCTGGTAACTGAAAATGTAAAGCACATTCATTGCATAAACTGGTCCTGCAAATGTTAAATTGTACTCCTTTGAGCAAATGCACGTTTCTGCCCTAGCAATCTCGACAAATTCTTCCGCACTGAGCAGCTTGTTCTTGGGTGCAAATACATATTGATAAAAACTTCCCTGCTGGTTTCTTGCGTTTCTGTGAATCGACTTTCTACAAATGTTTATTTTTACTGTGAGGAAAGCTGAAATGTTATAATGTTTGACTTAATTGTAGGTGGGCTGAATCTCAGGATACAAATAACAGCATTCCCCTTTCTCACTTAAACCTGATGGGCTACCACTTGTGTTTATATACCACTGCAAACTTAATTTAGATGTAGTAGTAAGGACTGAAACAAGTCGTGCTTTGTGAAGAGACCAAAGAAAAGAACTGAACAGTCCCTGAGTGAAAACAGTGAGGGGAATCGGCGTGTCTGGCATTGACATAATACTGCGAAATCAATGCTTTGATCAGCTATAAAGCATAACAGCTCTGTGAAAGGTTTGCTGTGGTTAGCTGGCATTATCTCTTGTGTAAAGGGAAGTACATTGTAAACCGGTAAAAATTAACTGCCAGAGCACAATGATGTTTTTGTGACTGGGGATTCAGATAAAGTTTTGCTTCTGTTGGCAGAATGATAAAAAGAACTGGGGCCATTTGCATACAGGTGAAGAGGGGCAGCGATAGCCCGTGTTCCACAGAGGCCAAGGCACCACAGGTATGCCAAGTGCTTCAGCTCTGAGCCCTGCCCTGAATTAACTGGGTTTGGGTTTTTTTTACCTGGCTGGTGATGGAGTAGGAGGAAATGGGCAATACCAGGGTAAGTCATTGGGTGGCAGCAGAGCATTTGCCACTTAGCATTGCAGCCCAATAGAATGAAGGCCGACAGCACTGTAGTTCTGCATAATTTTGGGATAGGTCACTGACAGTGGGATCTCAGAATGGTATCGATGGTCAGAGAGCACTCCGTGTTTTAGACAGGTTTCTCTCCACAAGTGTGCATGTATCTCTGTATATATAGACATATATTTGTATAAACAGGTTGCCCGGTTAAGCGTTGGATGCCCCATCCCTTGAAGTGTCCAAGGCCAGGCTGGATGAGGCTTGGAGCAACCTGGTCTAGTGGAAGGTGTCCCAGCCCATGGCAGGGGGGTTGGAACTGGGTGGTCTTCAAGGTCCCTTCCAACACAAAACATTCTATGATTCTATGAAACATGTATGTACATGTACACATAAAAACTAGCATCTGCAGGTTTTAGGTCTGTGACGGAGTAGTGAGGAGCTTTAATGTGGTTACTACAACCACCCACTTCCAAAATAGATCCTATATCCCTGATAGGTCAAGCGTGTTTGTAACATATATGTGTTGGTGCTGGTGTGAATAAAGCCATGTAATAGTTACTAAATTACTTCTTTGCTGGGGGGAATCAGGTGGGTCTGTGAATAAGACCAGCAACATCCCCTTTCACAAAAGCTGATAATTTTTATTAGTGATGTCAGCCTCCTTGTAACAAAAATGTGAGAAGCAGGACAATTAGTATTTATTATCCTTTTAGGAAGGGGTTAACCACTCCATATTTATTCTACAATGTAAATATTGACCCTTTTTTGATATTGTGGATGGTGCTTGAAGGACTTTGAAAATACTGTCCTTGTTTGGAACTAGAAGCTAAGTGTATTTTGGGTGTGTTCATTTCAGTGAGGAGCTAGAGAACTTGCTTTTATTTGAGTTGTATTTTCCTTTAGCATCAGCCCTGGAGAGGGCTGTATACTGCATGATGTAGTTCATGGAAAGGAATGCGTTACGGCCTTAAGAGGGACACAGACTGTAGCATACGTACATAAACATGCATGTTTCCTCTTCATCACACACGCTATGAAGTTACCATTTTGGTTTTAGCTTTTGCTAAGTTGTTTGCGAGTTACTGCTGTTGTAAGTAAGTATCTTACCTTCTAACTGCCCATTCTGCTATTACTATGGTGGAAATGCAATCAAACTAATACTTTATGAGCAGTATTGCTGCAAATGTGGAAACTCAGATTGAAAGGAATTTAGCATTTTTTTTGCTATTTTGCCTGGGAATAAGAAAGTTAAAAATCAGCAACTGTAGAG
>NW_010240515.1:24875-57264 GCF_000690775.1 Eurypyga helias | reverse complement strand
TCCTGCTGCGTTTGAAAGGTCCTACTGACAATCCATGCTGGAAACAATCCTCACAGAAAAATAGGCTGAGCTACAATGTGTGCAATGCTACGCTACAGAGCCATATTTTATTTTGAAGATAAGTGTATAAGCAAGCAGTCTGGGGCAAATGCCACCCTTAGGGTACTTGGAGGAAGTGTAAGAGGCTGCCCCCTCGGACTTTCTACAGGCATCATGGACAGGCTGGCTGGAGAATTGCATGTCTCTTCAATAGGATGGACTTCTGATTCACAGCTCCTGCTGAGCACTGAGCTGAATGTAAGCTATCAACTCCATACAGTTTGGACTCAAGACCTTGTCTTGGTGATGCTGAGTTTTTCTGAACTACACTGTTTTCTGTTTGGTTCAGGACTCTGCTGGATTTTGGAGTCCCTGCTGAAGCCAAGGCCCACAACCCATAGAAACAAGTTACTGTTTCTGGAGATGAGCTGCCCTGTTTCCAAGCTCCCACTGTGCTCAGAATTCAGTGCTTGCTCCTGCATCTCTAAAAGTTGCAGTCTTGTACAAGTAAGAGGCAACATTTCTGGGATCCCAGCTCTGTAGGAGCCTTAAAACCTTGCTCCCTGATGGCATATGGCCTCTTGAGGGAATAAAGGCTTTTGGCTCCTGCAGACCTCATAAAGCCTATTTTTACACCCCATTTTGAGAACTGCTGGGAACTCAGTGAAGAAAGATGCCTCTAAAATTATACTAGTATTTTGGATGTACTTATTACTGCTGGAGATAGTTATTAGAAATTAACACATCAGTTGACAAAGGCATCAAATGTCCCCTGCCCTGAAACGCTTACGAAATAAGGCAAGAAGCAACGTGTGAAAGGAATTCTGTTCAGGTATAGGAAGGTCTGGTTATTGTTTTCTTTAGTTTTACTCATTCACTCCAGGCAAGAAAACGTCATGGAGGTGAACTCTGGAAAAACCTGAAGCAGGAAACAAATTTAATGATTTCAGTCTTCACCAAATGCACCTGCTCTTGATCCTTTGTGATGAAACCCCATCTCTGTGTGTTTTGTGCTTCTGTGTTCAGGAAGCCGAGAGAGCAGGGCATCAGGGCAAGCGCAGATGTTTCAGGTGAAACGGGGTAACACGGGGCAATCTCGGAGGCATCCCCACTGATTTGGTAGGCCAAAATGAGCACACCTCCCTCAATAATGATGTAAGGTGCTCTCTGTGAGAAACATAAGCTACCACATCACCTGGGGAGCTGTTAGGAGGTAGATGTTACAGCCAAGGGAGCTGCCCGGTGGAAGGCACTAAACAGAGGAGGAGCCTGTGCTGGGATCCCTCTGTGCGGGGGAAAGATGGCAATGACAGTGAGCCTTCATCCTCGTATTGCGACCAGGTGTCGTGAGTTTATTACATTAGATCAACTTGTTTGTTGTATCTGCATCTGTTTAGTGAATTCCATTCATCCCTGTCATTTTCTCTTATTAGTTTAAGTAATTTCCTTATTAATTGTTGCATCCACACAGCTCTGTGCTTATTTTTATTTGCCAGTACGTGGGGAAAATGTCCCCTCCTGCAGTGTTTCATTATTTGCTCTCATGCTTTGTGTTAACTTTTGGAGAACGTTAAGGTGTAGACTGGGTGTGACAGGGATTATGGTACTGAAGGTGTCAAGTGTACAAACTCTTATGATAGCTCTCTTTGGCACTAATGTGCGTACTCGGTATGCAGTTGTCAGTGGGAACGTGATGGTGGAAACAACACCGAGCTCTTTAGCCATAGAGAATTTATTTGAAGCCACTTTGGCTATGTCAGCCTGTGGTGATTACGAGGGTTGGTGGTAGAAAATACAGGTCACTAATGGGAGTGCTGTCAATTCTTTTTGTCATACATGTAGCAGAACCTTCTTATTTTCTTTTGGACAAAGACACTGGTTGAGGAAAGAGGCTGACACTGGAAATCAGGCTATTTATTAGAAGTCCATTATAACTGTTCGTATACTGATGCTTCATGTCCTTTTTGAGACTCTGTGTGCTGCTTCTGTCTCGTTGAGGAGTCAACTCTAAATCTCAACTTTGTAACCCTTAGTTAATTAATAGTTTTTTGAAACAAATTGCCTCTGGCTTTTATTTTCTTCCCATTCAGGGATTTTTCAACCTGATTGCAGAAAAAACACAGTCCCTATTGTCCCGCGCCTATTATACATGCTGAAAATGGAAAAAGTTGCTCTTTCCAACAAGTTAGCAATGACATTCTCATCTTCTCTAGAGGTTACTTCGAGAGGATAACCACCAGTTCCTTCCAGTGAAGCTTCCCGGTGTCAAAGCTATTTGCTTGTTTCCAGTGGGGGGAAAAGGGCAGTTCACAGGCTGATGGTTGCATGCGTACCTCTGTGGGGTGTTGCGAAGGGGGCTATCTTAGGGCAAATGTCTAGGAGACATAAAAACGTTACGTTAACAAAATAGCATGAGGATCTGTAAGATAAGCATTGACTGGTATGTAGAGTCCCTACAGCCTCAGTGATTGCAACCAAAGGTCAGATCTGCTAGTAACGCCAGCATGAATTCCTGAAGGTTCCCTTGGATCTGCCTTGGCTTCAGTGAAAGTGCATCCAAACCTCAACATGTTTTAAAGGGTGATTTTTACGCTCGGTGACTTGCCTATTTTAATGAAAGTTCATTTTAGCTAGAAAGCTTCAGATGGTGTAATTAGGAAAGACTCTACACAATTCTTAAGCAAACAAAGAGGAAATAAGGTACTGCCATGGAGAAGGTCAACCTAAGTAATCAGAGCATTCATGTATTTTGGGGGCATTAAGGTGAAATGTAGTTACGCTGAAGGGACAGTCCCTTTGACAGGAAGGCAATAGATGGCCATATGAGCGGCAGCGGCATCTGGCAGTTTGAGGTGCCTTGGTGTCATAGTATGTGTACTGCCCTCATGGTGCAAGTGATTTCCCAAGGAAGCTGATATGTAAAAACCGTAGAGTGATTCACTTGAATCTACACAGAATATGATCTATGATGCTCACGGGTAGTAGTACCGTTACCTCTAGTAATGGTAATGCTGAGCAAATAGTAAATAGCTGTCGGTAATCCATGTGGTTGCATCGATACCATAAATTCTTCTGTAATATGGTCTAGGACATTTCACGTAAATTCTGATCATAGATGCCCAAAGAAATATCTGTGCTTCTTTCTTCAGCATTTTGTATGTTCTTGTTTAAGTCTTGACTTGTTACCCACATTCAGCGGTAAATTGGTGGCTCAGTTGCAAATCCAAGTTTTATGCCATGTACCGCAGGCCTTTGGAATTTCATGTGGTCTTACATAAAAGGAAATTAATGATTATGTATTAATCATAAAGTAACATTTCTATAATTTTGTTTCTTTCCTGTCCCTCAGTTCACCAGCGGAGGGCTGAAGGATTTATCACCTACTTAAGTTAGCTTAAATTCACAGATAAACTACTGAACTCCTGTCCTGAAAGAACTGTTCCTGACAGGTTTTGACAATAGACCTAAAGCACTCTGTGCTTTCTGAGTGCATGGTTATGCTGCATACCATACTAGGAGGTACATCCTCTCCATACCCGAGTGGTGTTCACAGCACAATCCTCAGATGGCCCTTTTCAAGCAGTACGGCGTTTTGAAGCCTTGTTGTTTTACTTCAGAGCTGCCAAATAGATGTCTTTCTGGAATGTGGAGCTTTAAGCTTTTTAGATCTGCCCGATAGTTTATGGTCTGTGTGAGGGAGATGATTAGATGAGGTCACTGTAATGGTCCATCTTGATCTGAAACTGTTGTTTCCTTTCTACAGCAGCCTTGGCTGACTGCTCAGGGAAGTTCTTCCTCTCTCCTTGTGGTGTGCCCTACTGAGTTGGGTTAAAAACAGGACTTTGTATTCTGAGAACGTAGTCCAAGTTGGAAACTTGAGCTTCCTGGGAAAGAAAACAGATCCTTTTGGCATCTCAGAATGGGTCAGTCCTTGCAACAACCCAATATATTTTTCCCAACTAGAAGGCTGAGATTCTGAGTTCCTGCTTCCTTGAGGGTGGTAGAAGTTCATCTACTGTTCTGCAGAATTTGTGGTTAAGTTGCTTTTGAGCCTTTCTGCTAAAGAGAGAATAATTTCTTGATTCTGTGTCCACTGAACAGTCTGAAATATTTCTACTGGCTTCAGTGGCTTTTGGTCAGACCTGTGATGCCCTAGGAAAATAGCAGAGAATGTCACTGTGGGGTTTGTTTTGACCCTAAAAGCAGATTTGCAACATACTTATAGCCTAGCTTTCCATATTTTCCAAGTGCTTTGCCACTAAGAAAGTGAAGTAAATTGTTGCTATGAAATTATCAGTAAAAAATATTTAGAAGCTGAACATTTTCAGAAACAGCCTTTTAAGTGGTTTTCAGGGTGTCTGCCCCAGTCCTTTTGAAATTCTTCTATATCCAAATATGGTCTCTCATAGGACAATTTTTACAAATTGAATGTTTTCCTAATTGTGTTCTGGTAGTTCGATGGAGAGAAAGGTGTGATTGCGAACAGGTATGCATTACTCCTAAGTACCATGAAAAGATAAATGAGCAAACCTTGAGTAAAAGGCTCCGGGGAGACCATATAGCACCTTCCAGTGCCTGAAGGGGCTACAAGGAAGCTGGGGGGGACTTTTTACAAGGGTCTGTAGTGACAGGACAAGGGGTAACGGGTTTAAATTGAAAGTGGGGAGGTTTAGATTGGATATCAGGAAGAAGTTGTTCCTGGGGAGGGTGGTGAGGCACTGGGACAGGTTTCCCAGAGAAGCTGTGGATGCCCCATCCCTGGAAGTGTCCAAGGCCAGGCTGGATGAGGCTTGGAGCAACCTGGTCTAGTGGAAGGTGTCCCTGCCCATGGCAGGGGGGGTGGGACTGGATGGGGTTTAAGGGCCCTTCCAACCTAAAACATTCTGTGATTCTATGGATTCTAAAACCAAATTTGCCACCATGATTTACTATTTTGGAGATGCCTAGAATACATGTGATTGCATTGCATGGTATAAAATGCGTTGGAAATAAACGTTTTACAAAGGAATTGGAGATAGAGGTTCTATCATTTTTGGCATGCTTGTCATGTGCTTTCTGGGGTTCCTTTTGCAAAGATGTACAAGTATGATTGATAGCACTCTGAAGAACATTTGCCTGGGGTAAAGGCAGTTTATTTTTATTTTCATCTTCTTACCGTAGTGACTAGAAGCTCGTTAAGATTGGGGCTGTCTTGTATTAGTACACAGAGCAGTAAATAAGCCCTGTTTTACAGAGACTGTAACCTTAGAAAGTAAGCATGAGGAAAGGGTCATACAGAGAAATAATGGTATAATAAAATAACATTAAGTGTTTTGTTGTTTGGGTTTTTTTTTTTCCCTTTTTTTGAGATAAGATAACTTCTGTGGAAAACTAAGTGGGTTGGTGAAGGAAAGGAGCTGGCTGAACCTGCACAGGAGGTGAAGGATGATGGAATGAAGCTGAGGCGAAAAAACTGAGGAAGTGGGGGGAGAAAAGTGTCTCTAAACTGGGTGGACAGTGTTGAGTCAGAGTCTCTGATCTCTGACTAGGGACCACTTTTCTTTCTGTGGAGAAGCACAGGGTGTCTTTACATACGTATTTATAGGTATGCAGGTACGTGCTCAGTCGCAGACATCTGTCTGCATGCGCGTTACTCGTGGTTTTTCAGGAGGCATATCTGTTTGAGTGGTTAGCAACATTCTTGTCCTGGTGCTAGGTTTTTATTTTTGTCTTGGGAAAAGCATGTAAGACAGTATCTGAGAAACACACTTTTTTGAACGTGGCTTCCGGTAGCATACAGTGCCTCCCTAGCGCTTCCTGTGTTGCGGGTGCAAGGTGAGATACTGTCGCTGTGGTAGCGATGGCACAACTCCAGCATGGCCAGTGGTGGAATATCCCATGGCTTGTGGGAAAGTCCTGACTTGGTGTAAGGCAGTGGAATAGTTGAAGGCAATGGCTTTGACACAAAGCTTATAAAGCCAGCTCAGGTTTTTTTTCTATGTTACAAACTTCAGCAACAACTTTGGTTTCAGAGATCCCCAAATCCTTTTTTAAAGCTGTATACATTTTTTTTGTATCTCTTCAGAGGCACGTTATTTCTTGGACATGGTTCACCATTCTGAAATAAGGTTGGAGTGTAAGTGGTCTTGAGTTCAGTTTCTCAAACGTTATAGTCTAATCTCGAAATTCCCATTGGTATTCTCATTCATTGATGGGCAAAATGAACAGGTAAGTTGGGATCTTTCTTGAGTTTCCAAAACCAAAGCACACAAGAGCCTGTTCTCTTTGCAGTAAGCATCTCTGCAGAAGTGCTTAGAAAAAAAGTGAGGGCATGAAATGCTAGAATTTTTTTTTTTTTCCTGCAGATTGGAGATGAGTTTTGAGTTATTTTTCATTTAGCCAGGGAAGTTGATTATTGTTAATAATGCTACCTCTAATGTTTCATTGTAATCTTATGTTAAGGAAATGGTTGAGCATTAAGCATTTTTCCCACAGAAGTGAGACAATGTACCTTTCCCTGCCAAAGATCACATTCACATATATCCTTCTCATTCCTGTGACTGGAAGGTGAAGTTTGGAATTCTTCCAGTAGCCCAGTTGCCAATTTGCCATCATTGATCATTATCAGGAGTCATTTGGCTGAGGTGTCTGATGTATAGCAAAGCATGTTCTTGGCTGTGTGAGATACATTAGCTGTTTCAGGTCTTGGGGTCTTGCTTGTACTGGTTTATGGAAACCTGCACTTCATAACTGATTGTAGTTTGCTGAGATACAGCTCCTATAACGTAATTAAGTTGTAGTGCACTGAGTAGTTGGGGTGTGTTGAGGGGAGAGAGTTTGCTGGCACCCACACTATAAACAGAATACCTAATCCAATTCCTTGGCAGTCAGTGGAAGTTTGTCTATTGAATTCAGTGAGGAGGCACATGCCCAGTGCTCTTTTGACTTTGAATGTTCAACCTTCTGTCCCCAAAATCTTACATTGCCTGTCGAGAAAGGTATTACAAGATTGTGTGAGTTTCTTGCATTTGGTGTAAGCCTCAGGCATCTAAGTAGAAAGAAAGGAAAAAAAAATAGGGGGGGGGAAGAATGAAAACAAAGTCTGTAGGAAGCTCTTAGTTCAGTTCAAATAGGTGGGTTTTTTTTTTTGTCATATGAAGATACATCATAGTGTTTATTACCTTAGAGTTTACCACTGAGATTGCAAGAACTTCTCACATTGTGACAATGCAGAAGATGCTGTAAATGCTCTGGAAGCTGATTGAGTTAACTTCTAAAACCAAAATTTAATCACTAGTGGGACTGAGTTTGTTTCCTGTGACAATTAAGCACTTAGATTCAGCATCATGCTTTGCATCAATGCCTTGTTTCGTCAGTCTAGCTAGTAAGCTAAGATATAAAACCAGAAGGAATTTTAAAAATTCCATTGATCTTAGTATTTTATGGTCTTTATATTTTGATTTAGTGATGCTTGTTTCATTTTGAGTTTTTCAGTTCTGCGTTGCTAGGATTACATATGCCATATGAGAATTTGTTTAAAGATCATTTTTATTGGAAGTAAAATAAAAACTGGAAATCTTTGTTATTCTAAGGCTTTATAACAGCTTGTTTGTGCAAAGTCTAAATTTGGAGCCAGATTTGACTTGTCCTTTAAAACAATAATAGCCTCAGAACACCACCGATAAATGCTGGAGGATTTGTCAGTGCTCAAACAAGTTTGAAGACATTTGAATTGTTTGCCAGACTTAGTCTTTACTCTGGAGTTTGGGCTAGAATGTATGGGTCTGCATTGTAGTTTCCTACATAGCTAATCATTTAGCTGATCCTTATTGTTCATATTTTTTTAACATTTTCATAATCTATCAATCATTTGTTAACCCTTTATAAACCATTTATAAATGTACCCTGATTAAAAAATGTGACCATTCAGTTTTTTCCTCAAGTTTAATATTAAAGGCAAGTCCAAGGTCAAGATGGGCAGAGGGAGGCTCTGGGGAGCTGGGGTAGTTTATATTTCGGCCAGTCAGCTGAGGAACCACGTGGAACTAAAATTAGTAAAGTGTGTGCAGTGAAGAAAGTTCACACGGTGTAATATGCTGTGGGCAGTATTAGCGTTGATTTACCCAATCTGTTAATGGTGTGGTCTGTCTAGACCTTTGGAACATTCCTTAGCTCTTTATTTAATGTAGGAGGAATCATTTCTGAAATTAGCATATAAATTGTCCAGAGTCAGCAGCCCTTTAAAACAGTGTTCTACCCTTGTGTCATGGCACAATGACTGTTTTTAAAAAAAATGAATGTCCCGGTCAGGCACGTTCTCATGAAGAAGCTCTCGACTTTAGATTGCGTGCTGAAAAAGTGCATAAACCTGAGAAAATTCATTAAGTTTAAAATGGGGAAATGGTCAGGATTTGATTTGGGTAAGTTGTATTTATTTAGTCATGTTAATAAGGGAAAGTGTGTTATGATAAGGAAACATCTGGCGAGGCCTAGTCATGTGGAAGGTTTACGCACATGTAATTGAAACTGGAGGCTTTTCTGACTTCGACATTAACTTTTTTCTTTCTTTCCTTGGTCTTCCACCTAACTTGTATGTAAGCCATGCTGTGTGGAGCGTTCATTCCAGGGCTCAGTCCAACTGAGATGTGTATGAAACCAAGTCTGCTCCTAGTACGGAGCACCAGGTTGCTGCAGAAAGGAGGAGCAAGGAACCTGTCGGAGGCAAACCCTCCTCCCCGGCTGTTGCTCTTCTGAAACCCTGTAGGTACTTGTTCCTACTTTAACTGCCAAGAGTAACGTACAGTGCCCTGTTCTTAGGTTATTGTTTCCAAGGGAAGATGGTATACCAGGCATTCAGCTTGTGAATTTGTGCAGGAATTGGGAACTTGCTCTTTACAAGTAGTGTATGCGTACACAGAGATGGTAAATGAACGACGATACGGTGCGGTGGGTTTATTTGGCATGAATTTGGGATGACCGCACTGAGCAGTGAAGCCAATAAAATTTTTGAACTACAAAATCATGTGTTCTGAACATGCCATGTACTTTATGGAAAAACTATTCCAGAAATGTTGCTTGAGTTATATGTGTTTATTTGGTGCTTATTTTTTGTCATCTCCCTTGCTCCGAAAGCCAGGTGCTTTAATCACAATGAAATCAATTGCCTAGGTGACAGAGAAAAAGAAATGGAAAATAATGTAGGTACAGAAACTCCTAAAAATTATCTAAACCAACATTTTTATATGAAACTGAGTAACAATTTTAGGTTGGGATGTTTTCTTACCTCCCAATGGTTAAATACTGATTTTGTTACTGAAAATGCCTTATTAAAAAGATTTTTCCATTCCAGAAAGGTTTGGCTTGTGGCCAGGAAAGCTCCAATATGCTGCATCTTATTGTATTTGCCATGGTCCCAGTGTCCATCCTGCATGTCACCCTAGTGTTCGGAAGACAGCATCTCTTTCAGAGGAGGTGAGGGTAGAACATTTTTTTGTTTTCCTAATAAATCCTGAAGAACTGTTCCAGAAGTGGGAAGAAAAAAAAAAAAACCCACCAGAACAAAATCAAAGCCAGCTCCCCCAAAACACAGTAAGTTGCTTACCTGATGCTACAGCAGGGATTTTGTAAATGCTGTATCCTATTTTCTGTTCAAGTAAGGTTAAAATTATTTTATACATGGGCAGTCCCAGTGACCTTCTCATTGCAGTGTCACATTTAAGCTTGATTTACTTTTCGTATAAGGATCTCCAAACAGTAGTCGTTTGTTTAGGTTTTGTTTGCTCTTTTTTAAACTTTATATTAAAAAAAAAATAGCTTAGATGGCTAAACATAGGAATACTGGTGGATGCAAAATTACGTGCAGTGAGCAGGGTTTGTGTTCTGTGCTAGTGCTCCGCCTGGCACCGGGAGGCCTTGGCTGGTGTCTGTGGGCCATAAGGTTGATGCCAAACAAGAATTGCGGTAACAACGTGACAGGCAAACGTTACGGCTTGAAGTAGAACACGGGAGTCCTGGCTTTTATTTGCGCGTTCCAGTTGAGGTGAAATGGGTACACTGAGCCTTCCCCCTGGCGTGAGCGATAGCAGTTATTTTGTGATCGTGAGCTTAGCAACCAAAGACTTGCATTTATTTCACAGGCTTTAGAGAGTGTCTGATCCAAAGATAACCCTGCTCAAGGTGTCAGAATGTACTGGATGAATCAGTGCAGGCCATTGTTCCTGCAAACGTGAGGTGCACTGCGGTGCTTTCGGCCAGGCACGGATTGGAGAGGTGCTATGCGAAGTCTCAACGCGCCTTCCTGCGCTCCCGCGCCTCTGCCGTAGCACGCCCGGAGAGCTGCCCCTGCCAAGTCTGGGGTGGTAGCTGTGCCTTCAACGAGTACCTCTGAGGGACCAGATGGGGTTATTTGACTAAGTTTGTGGCCTGAGTCAGACCCGGTTCTGCGACATGAAAACTTGCTGCGTCCACTGCAGCAACGTGTGGTGCCTGTGGGGCAGAGTTATATTCTTACAGTCTGCGTGTCGCGAGGGCCACGTCTTTTTGAGTGGTCCCCGGTGGAAAAAGGGCTTTGGCTTTTCAAATCTCTGCTCCTCTCTGATATTTGGTGTCTTGCGGTAAACGATGTATGCTTGTTTTTATGTTTTCCTTTTAAAATATTTCTGCTTCAGTGGCACTTTAAATGTTTGAAGGGTTTCCTCTCTCCCTTATTACTCAATTTAATTGGAATTATGGTGCCTATCAAAAAGTATTACTGCAAGGTGACCTGGAAATAATCATTTCCTTTCATCTATACCAAACATTTGTAGATCGTTAAAATGTCACAAATAAAAAAGTCCTATTCACAAAGAAATGGCTTTATATGAGCACAGTAAAATATGAGATTTTATTACGTACAAAAAGGCTATGTTTTGTGTTCCTGGTTCACAGAGCAAGCCTCCAGCACATGTGGAATGCATGGCAGGATGTAAGACCCTCTGAGGGCTGCATACAGATATGTGAAGGGGAAGAGGAGGAGGGGGTGGAGAGGGGGAGAAAAGCACTTGTGGGTCTGAGGAAACGACCCCTTTCAGTAACAAATGGAGCATGTGCTCTGGGTCTCTGGGAGGATTTGTGCGGGGATCTTGCTCCCCATGTGCGCGCATTCCTCTGAATCAGACAGGTGTTAAAGTGAAATGGTGCCCAGAGGACACAGCACCCTCCTATGCTATCAGCAGCCGAACCACATGACGGATCCGAAAGCAGCCAAGCACAACTGCTGGGGGCTTTGCCAAGGGGTTAGATGCCAAATGCTGAGAGGGAGTATCCTTGCCAGCTTGGCACCTTTAGGCCATGTGGCTGCCCCTGGCGTGGAGTTGTCATTGTAATGTGCTGGGGAGAATGGAACCAGAAACTGTCCTAATGGTTCTTTGTGAATGAAGATCTCTTCTTGTTGTGAATATAAAATATTAATTACCTTACAAACGTGTTTGGGAGGCTGTGTGTGACTTTGGCATCTGTCCAGACTTGCAGTGGCGAAATCAGAGGGTTGCCTCCTGGCAGCTGAATTTATTTGTGCCTGCCCCTCTCCCCCTCCCCAGAATCACACGGGAAATAAGAGGGGGAAATCAGTTTGATGTCTGGGGAAGGATGTTCATTGGCTTCTGGGATTTGGATCCATCCCTGCACTGGTGCCGTAGGAGTGGATTTAACCAATGCTGTAATCTTCTGGCACCTGTTGCAGTTTTTGGCAGTGGCACAGGACAGCTTTGATTGCGCTGTGGCTGGAGTAGCAAGCGTATGTCTGATGCCCATCCCTGAAAGAACAACTCAGTGCCTCTCCTGTTGTTTTTCTTCCACTTTCTTTTCTCTTATTCATCAAGCTGCTGTTAGTAGTTATCATGACATGCAGACAAGCATCTATCAGCGTCTTCAAAGCCAACAAATCAAGGATGAAGCAAGAGGAGAACAGGAACTGGGAGAGTTGTGTATTACGAGATTCCAGCTGCTTTTTGCATTTCATTTTGAATTGTTTGGCCCTGAATTTTTATAAATGTGGAAAACACAGGATTCCAGGCCAAATGATACATGTGCTAGTGTCTGGAATGTAATCAGAGGAAGGGGCATTTGGGTTTATAAATATGTTAATTGAAATAAGCAAGTATGTGTTGTCTTGAAGATAATTCAGTAGGCCCATTAAAGGGAGTCTCTGCCTACATGTCTCTCTACTGATTGTACATCTGTAAGTGGCTGCCGTCCAGCAAAGCTCTTAAGTGCATGCTTAATTCTCAGCACAGCTTGGCTACGGCAATGTTGCTAACTTTGGCGTGTGAGCTTTTATGCGTTTGGGGCATTCACATGCCTAGTGTTAAGCACATGCTTACGTGCCCTTCTGGATAACTAGCTCTTCCTTGTGTCCCACAGGCCTGCAGCCAGGAGGCCAGTTTCCACCTCAGTTTCCTGCTCCTGTAGAAGGTATCGAAGAGGACAGTAGGGCCGCAGGTCATCTGCAGCCCTAGGGTTTTTACCCTTCGTTTGAACATCACTGAAATATACAGGTACAAACCCCTAAATAACATTATGAAGCCTATTGGTGCTGCATGTACTTTACCTTTCCTCGTGCCTTAGAATCAGTTCAGAGATTTCCAGGTATGTTCCAAACATAGCGTGAAATCTGTTAACCAAAATGTGTTTGCCTTTCTGAAAGTGTCTTTCTGTAAGCCACTGCAGGCACTAGAGCAGTTCATTAGGCTCTTAGGGACAGACCCATTCTTACAGATTAGATTAGTAGGTTTACTAGATACGATGAGATTGTCTATAAAGGCCCCCATTGTTTAAAATCAATATTTAAATGATATGACCAGTACAGTTTGCGCAGAATTTAGTGTTGTTCGTTAAAAATGACTCCTCGAGTAACCTACGCGGAATGGTGGCAGAGGCAGTGAGCATAGTGGGAAAACGGCGTGCTCAGGTATCGCACTTACGGCTGCGGTGCAGTGAGGTGGATTTTATGCGTTTGTACTGATGGATAGTCTGAGAGTTACATGTGTGAAAATTTATCATTGTTTGCTCTGCCTTGTGAAAAGTCAGTCTTGAGAGTTGGGGTGATTAGACTGAAGAGGAAGTCCTCAGGTCCTTATGGTGGTTCTTGGAGTTAGAACTCTGGTGTCTAGAAAGTCACTAACAGATCTTTGGGCTTCCTATCTGCCTACAGATATCAAGCAAGGTAAATATCAGTAAGGGCAGGACAGCTGTTAAAGCTCTTAAATGATAAATAAGGAGAATTTAATTCAATATAACAGTCACAGCTCAGAGATCTCATTAGGCGTCTCTGTCAACATACCTGGTTAAAAACAAGGAAAAATTCCATTGGTAACAAACAACTGTACTCCTAAGAAGTAAAGTCCAAGCAAGCAAACTCAGCAAAATATTCTGCTCTGTGCAGTTCAGAGTCCACTCGGATATTTTCTGGACCACCATCTGCATCAGAAAGTTGCTGGACAAATGACTGTGATTCTCTCCAGTAGCTTTGTGGTATGCTCGAGGTGGGGTTCTGGAAGAGGAATAGCTGGCAGGTGGCTGTGTTTTGCTTTTACCTTCAACAAAACCTGTTAGTATTACAGGGATCACAGTGCATCTCTGGTCTTTGGTACCCGTACTCGTTTATTCTAAGAGAGTTAATTCTTTGGAGATCATAAAAAAAAAAAAAAGAGAAAAAATTCCAGATGCAGGAAGAAATATCCTGCTGTGAGAAAGTTCTTATCCACTGCATTGAAATAATTGAAAACGGCTTTCCTGATAGTCCAGAGAAGTTCATTTAAGGGCTAAGACCTAAAATTTCTTAAAAAAAAAAAAAAAAAAGGCAAGTTTGAGAAATACTTTAAAATATCTTTGTCCAGCTTTTTGCCCTGGAGGAGGAAGTGAAAAATTTAGAAAGCAGCACATGTGACAGATGCTGCTCAAGATGCTTAACACATTACTTAAAGATGCTCCCTAACCCTCATGTTGTGCGTAATAAAAGAGTGTGAATGGGATGGGAGAAGAACAGTCCAGATTTACTGTAACCACATCTGTAGCCTCACCACTCTCACATGATGTAAAGAGGCCAACAAATTCCTGCCAGTTTCTGGAGTATTCCTAAGCATATCTCGCAGTGCAAGGCAACATGAGATTAGGGAGCCCTCAGGTTACCTCCAAGTGAGCTGGCATGTCTGTAGTCGATTACCACACAGGGATACTCGCTTCAGTGCCAGAAACAGTAAAGCTCTGTTACTGCCATACATAGTTAATTAGCTGGGGTGTCACACCGAGCAAACACAGCTATATTGCTTCTGGTTCCACAGCTAAGTTAATTGAGGCTGGCTTAGGGATCTTTGCCCCAATGTGCGGTGCAGACATACCCAGGAATGCACTCCTATTGTTGACTGAATACTGTATTTTCTCATAAATGTGGCAGGAGTATAATTGCAGGGTGGAAAAAGAAGGCCAATATACATTCACTTCACTTTAGAAACTAAATTAAACCTTTGACTTAACTCACTTCTATACCAGCTCCCTGCAGGCATTTCTACAGGCTTCATTAGAGCCAACCTAGAGGCCATGGAAAAGGTCTTACAAAAGACGATCCAGGAAGCCAGTCAGAGACCCAGATCCTGCTGCTACAGAATACAATCTGCCTCTTGGCACCTCGGGCTTGCAGCTGCCAGGCACTCCTTATGTGGTCACTGGTGTTGGCTCGGAGGCTGGAGCAGATAGACGAGGAGGGCGAAGGGGGAACACATTCATCACTGCCAGCAGCGAGTGGAGGCAGTGCCAAGTCACTATGTAACTAGGCACATGTGCCAATTTGCTCAGTAATTGGATTGCTATTTGAAAAATTGAAGTGGTGTCTAGAAAATTCTAACCTTCACGTTTATGAAGTCTGAAGTTCGCAGCTGAGAGGCTGAACAGGGAGAACGGAGGTGGTCAAGCGTAGGTGTTTAAGGAGAGCGAAGGTAGGAAGTAATTTGATGACTTTCAGAAGTGTTACACCAGCCTCGGAAGCAGCTACTCTGCATCAGAGAGACAAAGAGCGAGACACACCGCAGTGGAAAGCTGGAACGTCATGGATAAGCTGTAACCCATTGCTTACTAAGGAAAATTAGTGCAGGCCTGTCAGCTGAAAGCTATTTGTATAAAGAAAACATATAATTGGAGGGAAGGGCTTGATATACTTGCAAATTACTTTTTTCCCCTAAAGAGGAAAACCTGTTAATAGGCATTGTTATATCTTTTCATTTTTTTTCCGGATCCTGCAAATTTGTTGCTTCTGTCTACTGTATGCATTGCTTCCAAATACCTGTGGTGAACAAACCCTACCTCCTAATACTAAGCGCAAATAATCCTGAATTATACAGCTACAGAGAGAATTTCTTACTCAGAAGTATGCCTCTGCCACAAGCCATGTCTGCTCCCCCTGAAGTCAAATTCAGACCTCGCTTTGACTCCAGCAGAAGCCTAATTGTATCAAAAAAATATACAGCTACCTAAATAGCTCTTCAGGCATTTCATTATTCTTTGCAGTTGAGCTCACTGACTGTCCTTAGTCAGCTAAAAACTTAAAGCCTGTGGATATGATGGATTATAAATTGTTCCTAAGGTATTATTTGAGTCTGAAGTATAATCCAGTTGCTAGTGGACGCGTGAAAGCGTACTGCCTGCGTTCTTCATCGCTGTTAAGCGGAAACTCAAGCTGGAAGCTCTGTATTTAAAATAATAAAAAGTAAAAATCTATGGACTCAGACCGAGGAAGAACTATTTGGAACCTCTGTGAAATGTCTGATTATTTCTCATGCACTCAGTCCTGGTAGAATGAGGTTAACACATGTCAAAGCAGAGGCTAAGGAAATTTTGGGTTGCATTTCTGCCCCTAGATGGAGTATTCTGCACACTGGTACTTCTTTATATTTTGGGAGAATGGAGCTGTGTTAGCAGCCTTGAAATGCCTCTTGTTCTGAATTCCCTTTACAGTGTATCTAGTGCTGCCCACTGGGACTAGACTAACTGGGTCCCGGAGACCATTTAGAAGAGAAAACTCAAAATAGGGTTGACTTGTGTAATTGATCAGATACTGTAAAGACCACTGCACCTTCTTAATGTCTCTTATTTGTTGGTTAGTAATAGCTACATACGTATAAAAGCAAGAAGGCTGTACTTTACAAAGTGTCACTAATTGCTATGAAACACTTGATATTTTCAGCTTGCAGTGCTGAATGTTTCTGTGATTTTCATGGTATTCCCTTCTCTTAGTATAACTGTGAATACCATGGTAACCTTAACCGCTTGTAAACCATTTTAAGAGTGACCACTGTAATACAGTGGTTGTGTGCAAACAGCACGCACCATTGCTTCAGAGGTGTTTGCAACACTTTGCTTTTGTCGCAGTCGGAGTAAAATGTTGACAGATTTCAAGAACTGAATCCTAATCTTGCCAAACGGGGAGCTGATAGTGAGTTCTCCTGTTCTCCAGCTTCTGTCTTTGATCATCTCTGAAGTTTCATTGATAACATTCCTACCCAGCACTCACAAGCTTAGTGAACCATGGCTCCAGAGAGCACGGAGTTGCTTGGGAAAAGCATTTGGCTACAGGCGCTGTATTTGGAAGGAGGGGTGGGTGTCAGATTAGAAGCCAGCTTCTGCAAAACCTGGATTGTTTTGTATGTGTGAGCGAGAATTCAGCTGTAGGCTCTTAGCTCAGGTATGTTCACATGTGGGCTTCTGGTTTAGCCCGCTATAACAGGAGGGACCAACTGCAAAGTCTGTCTCTGGACCGGGAGCTGAATTCCTGCAGAATCTGGGATTTGGGTTTGGACCTTTTTAGATATGATGTAAATGCCAGCAGCTTCCTAACAACTGTTCTTGAAGCTCAGAGCAGAATTTAGAGCAGAGCCTTGTGAGTTAGGGAATTGCGCAAGATATCCCTTCTCAGAACAGGAAGAAAAAGCCCCACAAAACCTAAGCCATCTGACTAGAGTCCTGAGAAATGCTTTCCAGCTTTCAAAGAAAGAAAGGGTCTTAATTCAGATTTGCCGGAATCATCTAATTAGTCCCTTTAATGCCATGCACCTTATAGTCTGTGCCACCGGATTCGTCCTATAAATGAGACGATGGGCTAATTCATCTTGGCAGCAGTAAACAGACCTTGTGATTGTCCTCCTAACAAACACCGGCCTGGTTTTAGGAAAATGCTTTGACCAAGCCTGTGTCCCTGCTCCCTCCCCCTCAAGCTCCCCCTTTTTCCGAGTGCTGCCTGTGCTTCTTGCCCTCCTTCTTCCCCACCAACCCAACCCACCCCGTCTCACACACAGTGACATACCTCACACATTTGCCACTGCTAACAACAACCTGTCAACTCTTTCTTTGCACCGTGCTAGGCGCCCTTTGTTTCTGCAGCCCAGCAAGCCTTGCAGCTGTTGTCCGAGGCCTGCTCCGACAGCCTGTGATCAGTCAGCTGCAAAATCCTCCCTGAACAACTCGGTATTCACAGCTCTAATCGGGCCAGCGGACTGTTTCCTCCTCTCTCGCAGTAAATCTTTATCACTTGCGCTCTGCTCGTCAGTTAGTGGCGCCAGCTCTTTGGGCCGCTCTATCCCTTTCCCATACTCTGCTGGGCTGTGTGCTCTGCATGCTAACTCCAGCCTTGTTTAGACTGGGTGCTGCCTCGGCGCTGCAACCTGCATGTTGGGAAGGTCCGAATTCTTGCTCCCTCCCCGTCCTTTAAGCTGCAGGTACAGCAAGTCTGTGTTTTTCCAAAGGCAAAGATATTCAAAAGCTCCCACCCTCTACCGATTTCGTGCTTTGTCCGTAGAAGTTGATTACATGATTATCTTTCTGTTTCTCTCCAGCAGGCTGTTGTGATGCTGTGTAAGAGCTGTCTTTGGTGGGAAGATGGGGGTGAGCTGCCCAGCCTAGGGAAGCTGGTGATGGCAAGGGAAACCCTGCGGAAACTGGCGCAAACCTTAATTTGATCGCATGCCCAGGGCTATTAACCCTCCTCCTAATGGTCCCCCCACGGACGGAAACACATTCCCCTCCATCCTGTCCCTGACTTGATGCCATCTCAGTCTTTTAAACGATTTACATCAAAGATGTTGAATTGTGAAGCGGATTCTGAGAAAGAAGGATCAAAGTTGGCTTTCTCAGTATCCCAGCTGAGTTGAGGAGAGTGCGTGGAGCTTTTAGAGTGAGTTGCCATCCACATGAAGTTGCTGAGGATTTAGACTTGTGGAGCTGAAAACACAACTTTAGCTGTGTCTGTTGCTGGTTTTACAACAGCGCGAAAACTCCTCCTGCCTCCTTTGGCATAACGTTGTGGGGTTTATTTCCCTGTGTGCTGTGTTCGGGCCTGGGATTGTAGGTGATAGCTGCTGTAATTAAAGCTCAGTTAAACAGCACCTTCTGCAAGGAGACTGAACTAGCTTTTAAGGAAAGCTTGCTGGAGATTATTTTAATAAAAGGTTCAGGATAGTGAGGATTATTTCAGTTTATAAGGAACCTGGGAAGCTTGTGTCTGAACATTGTTCTGAGGACCAACAAGTAATAATTTTTAATCTTATCTTTGAAGCTGAGTCCATCTCTGGGACTGGAAAACCCATTTCTTTTTCTGCATCAGCTTCCCCCACTTTTAAGTCTCTGTTTCAGCTGTTCCAGGTTTGTGTGCATGAAGGGGTGAAGATTGATTAAATACAGAAATATTCCTGTAAGAGGCAAATGTGAACTGGCTTTAAAAGGGTGTTGTTGCAATTAATTTTATGAGGTAGCTGTAAAATAGATGCTGCTTGGAGAATCTGGGTTCCTTTCTAATCTGACTTTCTGTGCCTCAGTTTCTCATCAGTTTAGTATTTGTTTGGTCAGAGATAAGCTCATGTATGCAGGATTCTTACGATTTCGGCATCATTGGAGCCTGTAGAGAGATGAGCAGACTAAACTTAATGATGACAGCCAATTTGATGTGCAGAGGAATATTGCCACTAGGCTGTATCACACATATATGTCCAGCAACCTGTAGGTAACGTGGCACTGCTTATTGAGTGAGCTCCCAGCTGGAGCCTGGCAGCCTTGGGAACGTACCCGCCTGCCCTGACGTTGCAGTCTGCAGCCACGTTTGCTCTCTGGCCATCCTGGCGGTGCTCTGTGGGGTGCCCTCTGTGAACAGCTCCCACACACGCTTCCAGGTGGGATGTGTTTTGTTGCCGCGTGAACAGACCTATAAACACATTTGAGGCTTGATTTGGGAAAACAGCTGAGATTTTGCTGGTACATGCCACAGAGGTGCTCTCTGTCTCCGTGTGTTCTGCGGGGAAACGGAACGTGCGTGAACAGGTTTTGAATACTGCCCTTTGTTCTGTAGGCTCTCTAGAAGGGCAGCAGTGGAATTACGATCTTGAATAGTATGGAGTGTCCCACCAGTAGGCTGGTTGTACCACTTACTGGGGGAAGGCTCGTGGTTTAAGGTGCTGTTATGATCAGAGTCTGTGGAACGCAAGGTGAAGAGGATACACCACCTTGATAGGCTCTAGGAAAACACCCTAAAGATAACCCATTCTGGTTTGCTGATTTACTTTGTCTCGTGTTACTGTTCTCACTTCCTTCATGTTTCAGGGTTTTACCTGTCGTTCTTCAGTGACTCCCTTCCCCTAGCTGTCTCCAAGGTCTCAGTGGCCACTGTGGGAGTGGTGTGGGTTTCATAGTCCGTTGCTCTTGGCACAACTGGTGAAAGGAGACCTCCTGTCCAGTCAAACCCCATGCTTT
Source organism: Eurypyga helias (assembly GCF_000690775.1). NCBI lineage: Eukaryota > Metazoa > Chordata > Aves > Eurypygiformes > Eurypygidae > Eurypyga > Eurypyga helias. The sequence continues at coordinate 37,482 of NW_010240515.1, read as the reverse complement.
CCCTGTACTTGTCTCATCACGTGAACCTTGATGGGGTTTCTTCGCCTGCAGCTTTGATGGCTATACCCTTCGGGGGGAAATCCTGGTTTTGTTCCCAGACCATTACCAGCTACAGGTGTAACAGCAGAGTTTGGCCAATTTTTGGCCAGTTGTTTTTCTGTCAGAGAGTAAGGTACTGGACAAGGTTGTTTTGTGACGTGCTTGTCTTCTGTTTCATAGAACAGTGGTGCTTCACTATGCCTGGGGGAGTGGGATGGGTAATCTAGCCATTGTCCTCTGCACAAAAAGCAGTTATTTTGAAGTGTTCCTCAAGAACTTCATGTCCTTTAAAGACATCCTTGTGCATCCTACGTTCTCTTTTTAAGCAAACTCGTAGTTGCTAGAAGGTACACATAACCTGATAGAGGGGAAGCAAATATTTTGGGATTGGATTACAAAGGAAGATTCTAACGGTCTGAAATGAACGTGAATAGAACAAGGAGAATACTTTCTCAAAATTATTCTTTTTTTTTTTAATGAAATAACTCAAAGCACAGCACAATGATTTTGTCTCTACACAGAAGTAAACAAGACTGTGCACAACCCAGCGTATACGTTGGCAACCAGTACGTTGCCACTGTGCACGTGTCCTGGCTCTCATGCGTGTCTCCTGATGTTTGTGTTCTGAAGTGAGGTGATTTTTTTGGTTTTTTTTAAGGATGCAGCTGGTGCTTAACCTTGGTATGGTTGTACTTTTGTGGTGTTTGGTGATGTTGGTTAGAATAATCAATTAGAGGAATGTCTTGAAGCTATGACAGGAGGTTTTTAATCTGTTCTTTTTTCTCAGGACCTCATAATGCAGGGGGAAACTCCACACAGGAGGCAAATATTCCTATTGGGAATGTTGTTCAAAGCATCCAATCTCAGCAATCTTGTCTTAGACCGGGAAGTTCAGTCTTTTCTTCATATGTACCCAGACCTACAATGAAGACTGTATTTCTTTTTTTTTCTGTTTAGTTACTGCTAGAAGACTTGCTCGTGGCTGTTGGATGAACAGATTTTGGGAATGGCTTATGTGTTCCTGATTCCAAATTAAAAGTGGACTTGAGTTACATTTCCTAATGCATCTGGATGCATATTCAAGAGCAGGATATTTTATTGCTCTGCTTTTTTCGTTTTTAAGGAACAATGTCAGTTTCTTTCTACGTCCTGCCATATCTGTCTTTTAAAAAAATCTCAGGCTCTGGCAACTTTCTATTTGATTTCCCACCCCCCCACACACCCTGCCCGAGCTATTGATAGTATGCTTACACAGTAATTCCATTTTAAAATAGTCTTTTAGTCTAGGAATTTCCTTGTCTGATTTGCCTCAGACTTTCCAGAAAAATTCTATCTTGGCATAAAGTTTGCACCTGTGAAAGTTCAAGGAAACCGGGTTAGGTTTTGCTAAATGAGGAAGGGGTTCTGCCAAAAGTGGGTCTATAATGAGAGGCTGGTTTAAGTATGAATAGACTGATTTCTTCATAATTATTAGGTAATAGTAGTATGTAATCAGTTTCATAAAGAAAAAATATGACTAAATGGATTTTATATTGCTTATAAAAATGAATTTTTGTGTCTTGTTTGGCTACTGAGGGAAGAACGCGCACTACTAACCCATTGTCTTTAATCTTGTGAGCCACTCCTTGTGTGCAAATTTCCTGTACGTCTTGAACAAAACCATGTAAAAGATGAACAAAGAATGAGGGGAAAAATTATAAATGGATCCATGTGACTGCCTCTTCTCCAGACATTTCCCGCCCCCCCTGCCCCGAGTTGAGTATGCAGGGCCATGCAGTGTTTGTTAAAGCTGATGGAGTATCTTTCTCCCTCGGGGTATTTCTTTAATCAATGTTTCTTTATACCATTAGGTCATCTCCTCTTTTTTTAACTTATTTTTTTCTGAAGAAGCCTTGTTTTGTACGTTTTCATGCATCCTGACATTTATTCTCAGAGTTATGGCCTGATCACTTCCTCTCTTTTCCGCAAAATTTCTATCGTTTAATCTATTTTAAGTGCCGGAGCACAAAGATAACCCCATCATAGTTCTCTGGCTTTCCCCAGCACTTCCCCGCCTTCCCTCCCCGCAATGAAAAAATGAAAGGTCTCATGGTCTTACAGATTTTCTTTATGCTTATTTTGGCCTATTTGCAACCCAAATACATCATCATGCTATAAGACGGCTCTCTAAGGCTCTTGGATCAATTAAAGGTAGCCCTATTCATTGCCAGTACAAACCTTTGCCTATTAACTCTTTCAAAGGGCATTTGTCATAGCAAAAAGCTGTGAATGCTGTCTGGGTTCATTGATTTAAAAAAGGTATTGTTTTAAGGCTGCTGAATATCTTAATTAGTTGTAATCAGAGGGTAGCTTGTGTCTGTAAAGTGATACAGTTACCTTTCACCTACTTGCCTTATTTTCTGTGTTTTTAAAAGAAAAAGGATCTCAAATGCAGTTCAAGCAGTCTGTTTTTAGGGTACAAGGGGAGCGCGCGTGCTAATAAAACTATAATTTATGACATTAAATGTTTGACTTTATAAAGTAACGCGGTAACCCAGAATCTCACTGGCCTACAATCAGCCAAGAGCGAGGAAGCGAAGTGGCAGTGCTTGTTGCCAGTGTTCATCCTCCTTTCTCCGCTCAGAAACCCAGTGTCTGTATTCTGGAAATGCAGAAATCTGCCCCCGTTCTGCAAGCGCCCGCACGTGTGCTGAGCTCGAGCACGTGAATCGTCCATTAGCGGAGTGTAGGCAGCACTGCTTGGCAGATCAAGGTGGAACAGGCTAACAATTTTTAAACCAGTGGTTCATTCGCACAATTGTCGTCTCAAATGATTTGAAGCTATTTATGAACGTGTCCCAAAGCTCTGGCAAATTGTTTTAACTGGAAAAATTTCTTTTCTGGTGTGCCCTGCGTCAAAACATTTCTTTCAGTAGTTAATAACCCAAATCTGTTTCCTATTTAAAAAGATCCTTTCAAAAATTAAAATCAACACTTTTCTGTGGGCTTTATGAAAAGTTTTGGTTGTGCTTGTTGCTTCCTTGGTTTATTTTCCTGAGAAAATGACATAGTTTATATTTCCCCTGAAATAATTTGCTTAAATCAAATGGTTATTTATGCACATGGGTTGGAGGCATCGGGGTGTAGACTGAACCCTTCCAGTCACACATCTCAGTGGTGCGGCAATGGCTTCCATCATTTGACCCTCACCCTCTGGAGATGCGCTTCTAGAGAAGGTGATTTGGGGATATGTGCTTTTCTGTCCATATCTGTACAGATATCTTATCACGGAATGGTTTGGGTTGGAAGGGACCTTAAAGATCATCTAGTTCCAACCCCCCTGCCATGGGCAGGGACATCTTATGGGGACGAAAAACCACTTGACAGAAATTCTTCCCCTAAGTCATAGTTGGTAAAAATATGTGCTTTTGTGCTTGAATAGGGTACTAGATACAGTGATCATAGTGAATAGCGTTCGACTTGTCTCACAGGGGAAGGGGGGGGGCACAAATGATGACTTACGGGGAGTCCCCCTTATCTGGGACAAAAAATCTTTAGAAAATACCCAACGCTAACCGTGTGTATCAAGTGGCTGGTGCAGTTTGGTCATCTGGAAAGCAGGGCAGTGCCATGTTTCGGAACCACCAGACAAATGAATGTCTAACACACTCACCTTGTGTTTTGCTCAATGAATTTTATTAGAGGGAATCCATGCATGCACATGCACGGATTCTCAAGGTAATATGGCAGAGTCATGTAAATGCAAGCGGTACTGTATTCAGTCTCTTATTTTCCAGTGAATAGGTGTACTGGACAATGGCTTGAATTTAGAATGTACTTGTAGTTTGGTTTTTGGGTTTTGGTTGTGGGTTTTGTTTTTTTTTTTTTCCCCCCACAGTGGCCAGGATGATACATGCACTTCCCTCACAGGACAAGTTTGCTATACACGCCTAGATTCTGCCTGGAGTACTTTATCTTGTTTTTAATTTATATTTTCAAATTCTTTTTACAAAAGTGCTCCAAAAAACATATAGTTCTATCTTCAATTGACTGTGAGGATAAGAACCTATTATCATCTCTCTTTCACAGATGGGGCAAAACCAGTCTGATAAGCATTAAAGTCCCAATTCAAGGAAACACAAACACTTAAGCATGTATTTTAAATGTTCTCGTGGTTCTGGCATAAACTATTCTGAAAAGTTTCTCTGGGATGCTGTCAGAAGCAAAAATAGACTATGGATTTGAGTTGCAGACAGTACCTCAGCCACAGTGTTCCTCGCTGCAGCGTGTAGACATAAGAATTTTTCTTTTCATGCTTGATACAAAACGTGATGCATGGCATGGTCATACAGGAGAGAGCTTTATTTTCACAGTTGGTTATTTAGTTCAGTGGTTCATACACTAAAGCTATTGTAGCTCATTTTGGTGTGGAGATCACTGCAGCTCTAACCTTTTTCTTCAGCTTTGCACACTTTCACAGGAGTGTGTAGTGTCTTTTCTTTGGTCAGGTGCCTTGGAAAAAATTTGGAGAAATTAATATGTACATTTCTACTGTAACTGTGATGGGCGCATGCATTTATATGTAATGGTATTGTGTGCCTCGCTCTGTATAACATTTTTAGGTGTCTGTACGAGTAGGAGATTTATGAAGTGTGACTCATTTTTCCTTCTCTACACTGTTCCAGTGGAAGAGCTCAGACTGCGATGAGAAAAACTAGTACACATTATTAAGAATTCCGATAAAGTAGGCTGAATAAATTTGTTTTCTTTGTGAGCCTTAATCCTGTGTTGTATTGGCTTCTTGGACATGGCTAATTTATTTGGAATTCCATTCTGTTCCCGACAGCATTCCTGATTAGCAGTTTGATCACCCAGAGCAAAGTTACATACCAGCTTTCAACTCTTGTAATCTAGCAGTGTAATTTTTTCAAATGGACTCTTTTCTTTCCTTCTTTGCCCTGGCTCCCCTTCTTTTTGTGTGCAGAGACTTTAAAAAATAAGCAGGATAACCTGGTAGTAGAATGAAAAACTTGTTCAAAACACAATATAGTTTACTGAATGCCTGAGTCTGGCCACAAAGCCTCTGATGCAAAGTTCAGACTGGAATATGGAAACTTTCAAATTCAAAGATAGTCTGATCAGTTTGTCCTAAATCTAGTGTTGTGTGGCTATTGAAAATGAGACTTAAGAAAGCAAATGGTTAAGGAGACAAAGAAAAAACATAAAGCCTAAGGCATGCGATCCCACACTTTTTTTTTTAAATTTAGTATGATAATGGTAGGCCTGAGAATGAATTATTGCTCATGTGGCTTTAAATAAACATAAGGTTTTTCTAGTTACACGTGTATTTAATAAGGACCTTGTTTAACACAATCATATTTTTGATCATATATTGTCAAAGTTTCCAAAACCCTGTTAATTTCCAAGTAAACATTTATAAGAAATATTTCAAGTATACCTCTCAGATAATGCAATTTCATTTTTAATTAGAAAAGTAAAGTTTGGAGCTGTGTTGCTGCACGTGAAATATTTACCTTCAGTCTCTCATAAAGGATAAGTTCTCTCACATTTTATGGGTGGTGTGATATTGTTTTCAGGTTGTTTCCGTGGTGTTTAGTTTCCCAGAGCACATTCTGCCCATGGGAAGTTCCAGAGAGCTTACTCTTTACTTCAGCTTTCATTTCGTAGTTAAGTTTGTCACATGCTGGACCTTGTATGGAAATTGCAGTTGTGTCACTATTCATTTCTATCATTACTGACTTATGCTGTCAAAACAAGCTATGACTAGGAAACCCAAATTTAATTGTAAATCACAGGCAGGTTTTGATCTGATCTCTTTTTTTGGTAGAACAGGAGGAGCATCCTCTGAGTGAAACCAGAGGAAACGTAGCTTGTAGCAGCCCCCTTCTGTAAGTGCTTGATCTGCCGAAGACATGTAGTTACAGATGAGTAACTCCAGAGGAGCTGGGTTTTCCATCCTGTGACATTTCTTAAGGTCCCAGTCTGGTTTTGTACACAGTGGGAAGGAAGCAAGGTTTTTAAGGCATGAGAGAGTCAGGAATAGCCCAAAGATAGGTGGCCACAGCACTCGTCAAAAGACTCAAGCTGTGGTTTTATGCATGAGTGCCTTGACTGTATAATGTTCTGAAAAGCTTGAGTCTTTCTGTTTTGTTCTCATCTTGAATTTTATGGATATGAAAAGCAGCTCTAGACAAATGCTACGTCAAAACTGGAATATGTTTTGTCAGATTTATGGTTTTGAAAAATTGGCATTTCAATTGAAACACTGTTTTGTAAAAAATAATCATCATGAAATTCTCTACAAATTGATGTGAATTTTATGAGTTCAGTTAAAAAAAAAAAAAATCCAGTGATGAAAGGAGAGCACTGAGAAAGGATGGTTTAGGGCTAGATCTGTTGTGTCCGACTGAATTCAGTGATAATTCTTTAATTTCACCAGCAAAAATCCAGAGGTTCTTTCCAAGCAAGAAGTTAGGCATCTGAGTGTGAAGACTTAGCAACTTGTGTAGGGTCTCTGCCCAATGAAGAGGGAAATGGACATAATAATGGCCTGATAACAAGCTATTCTGAATGTTTTAGCATAAATTCTAAATATTTATGCTGGACTTGTTTCCTTTGAGTGGCTAAATATCTTTTTGTATTTTTTTGTTTGTTCACCGTTAGGTCGATGCATTGGATATTACTGGTCTTTAAATTGATGTAATTAAGTATCTTGGCATATAGGTGATCTATTCTGCTTTCTGGGTCATGTTCTGGTTACACTCCATGGAAGAAATTCCTATAAAAGGAGAGGAAGTACGGTGTGTACTGCTGAGCACTGCGGCATACAGCAGCATGTGGAGGTGACAATGGACTGACAGTGCCGTAACTGCACAGGTCTCAAGTCTGGTTTTTAAAATACAGATCTCTTCAGGTAGTCACTTTTAAGTCTGATTTATAGGTTTTTGTTTCATTTCCTCCTAGTCCTCTTTGCTAATTTTATTACTGTTTGTCCCATGTTCTCTGTGCTTTTTTTTTTTTTTTAATCTCACTTTTGACTGTGAGGCGTTTGAGGATAAAACCAATACTTTTGGTTTTATGGACACTGGAGTTACTCTTAAGAGGGAAAAAAATTATGTAATAAATGAAGTATCTTATTTCTCTCCTTGTTTTTCTTGATCATGGCAATGGGAACATTGAACAGACTGCAGTGGGAGGAGTGTGTTTGCTGGGGATTTTCCAGTAGAAAACCAGTGGGGCAGGTGTTTGCTTTCCTTTGACTCAATGCAACATTGAATGATCTTGATATGTGCTTATTATCACAAGTTGTTTGAAGCAGGAATTGCCTTTGAAAGTCAGATTTTGTCCTCTAAGCTATGAATACCTTGATCTGGCTCTTTCTAAGTGGTATATTGTTTTCAGTGCAATGTAGATTGCTTGTTCAGGAGATCTCACGTATGTAAACTGCAGCAAGGTGCCTTTTTCACTCTGATAACTACAGAAGGCGCGTGATCCTGAGAGATATGTGCTGGTCTTGAATTTTTCTTTTTCCTTAACAATGAACTGGGAGCATCTTGTTAGCCATGCCGACACCTGCAACACTTTGCCGTTTTCTTTTGTAGATATCCTGACTTTTGAATGTGTGGTAAATACAGTAAGTCAAATATCCTGTTTTTTAATTCTAACTTATGTATGTTTTGGTACATATTTCAAACTGATGGTAAGAGTGGATGTTTTATGTTTATTGTTGCGTTGTCTGCTTTGTTGCTTGTAAATTCATTGGATATTTTAAGATTTTAGGAATGTAATGATTTCTTTATGGAGCTAGACTGCTTTATAATTGGAACTGAAAAATTAGGTATGAAATCTGTTGCCTTACATCTTAAAGGTCATCAAGAATTTATAATACCTTGTGGTTTGGATTTATTTTTTTTTTTTTGGCCAAAGTACCCTTCAGTGGGCACTGATTACCAGGACAATTAATTATGGGGTCGTTTAAAAGGAAAACATGAAATTTGCCTTAGAAATAGTTTCAGATTATTACCCTCTTCTGTTATAAATATTTATTAAAATCTTCTAATGTTGATTATGTGATGAAAACATATGTTAGTAATAAAATATCACCCATCAGGAATACTGTTCTATCATGCCATTGTTCTCTAGAGAGATGATTAGTTGAAAAACGATTGTAACAAAATAAACTCTGAACAGAGAGGATAGTTTTATGTGTGATAAAGCACATATTCTTCAAAAAGGCAAATCATTAAAAGTGGTGCCAGGCATTAGGAACATCTGTTGTGTGAAAAAGTGTATTTGGGAAAGCCCTAATGATAACTATCAATGTATAGGCTTTACATAGGGCTTTCCCTCACTCAGCCTTAAAGTACTGTATGAAGGAGGGAAGAGCAGCTATCCATATTAAACTGCGTTTTCTAAAATCCAGCCACACGATGTTTTCTTCTGGCATGCAGAATCGCCTTGCCTATGCTGTGCTATTAATTTTCTGTGGGAGGAAATCTGTCCTAAGAAGTGAAATCTAAGCAGGCAAGCACTATCCTTCCATCTTCAGCAACTGAAACGCAGTATTCCTTTGTGTGAATAAATGCGGTACCTCTGGAGAGTGCCAAGTTGACAGCCGTGGTATGTGGAGCCATAGAACTGCTGTTGAGCAGGCAGCCGGTGAGGAAGCTAACCCGGCTTTGTCAGCCTGGCCCAAGCAGAGCCCAGCGCCAGGCAGGAGGGTTGTGCGGTTTCTCTTCTGGCTTTGTCGCCTCTTGCGGAACGCAGGAGATGACAAAGTTGAGAACCACTTGTGAGCCTGGGGAGGAGGCACCTGTTCACTTGGCAATGGCATGAACCACCAATTTGTTCCTCCTGTGCCCTTAAATGATCACTGGGCTTCTCATGGCTAACAGATTCAGCTGGAGCTGATGGCCAAGGCATAGGTTGTGCTGTATTACGTGACGTTTCCATCAGCTACTAATGAAATTGGTAAAATCCTGCTGGTGGTTTTCAGCAATTCCATTAGAGTATGGACAGCAGGATTGCACCAGGATAAAGGAAGATACTTGCATGTATAGCACACACGGCCACCCAGAGGAGACGGATATAGGGATATGTGCTTTCCTGAAAAACGGCAGATATCATTGCCTCAACCAATAAATTACTTTACAGCCCCAAAATGAGCCAGTTGCCCAAGTCAGTATGAGATGTAGACCCCCTGGCTGTGGGCTTACAGTGGTTGTATTGTAGCAGATACAGCCACTAAACAACTTGTCAAACTGTTTTTCCTGCTTAAATCCCTTTCAGGTAAGATGATTTCCTTTCTTCTCATCTGTGTGGATGTAGGTCTCTTAAAAAAACAGGTTGGAGAAACAGCTGTCCGGAATGGCATAGTTTATCTCACTTTAGGGCAAGAAGATAGGCCTTTTGGGGCCCTTTCATCCTTCTTCCTATAATTGGAGGTGGCCCTAGTAGCATGGATGTATATATATTTGTTCTCTTGCAGCCTGCTGCATTTTTTCAGCAAAACCTTTGCTAGTTGAAAGGAGTAGTCCCTTTAAACTCAACATCTTTTGAAGTCTGTAGGTATGAAAAGATGCTCATTGTTTGGTGCACCTTCTCAAAGATTCCTTCTTAATCCTGATTGTGCGTACTCCTCCCTTGGCTGAGCCTTCCTGTGCAGAGGAATTTGAGTTGATTTGCTTTCCTTCGTAAATGCATATAGGGTAGTACATCAGACTTCCTTTTCTTTTAAGTGATCTGATCAGTTCTAACACTTCCCAACTCCATTAAAAAAATCCCTGAAGGAGTTAAGAGCACCCATTAGTGCGAGCAAACTCCTGAAACCCCTTGAAGTATTTGCTTTGCCATGCCATTTAACTGTTTACAGCACCGGGAGCTTTGCTCCTGATACACAGTCAATAAAAGGAAATAGACTATTCTTACTGTCATGTAAATGTATTTTTGTTGTCCTTGTATAAGGCAACGTGTTGGCTCCTGTGAGGTTACCCCAATGAGGACAAATTTGACCAGAAAATCATACTGTAAGACAATACTGACACTTGATATTTTGGCATGCCGTTTGGTTTAGTGCTGAGTTTTGAAAATCGGTGAATCAGTCGTGACGCTGTGCTATTGCTTGGACCTTGTCCAAGTCATTTCACTTACTGCTGATCCTTCACAGCTCCACTCTTCCAGTTGCTGAAGTCCAGGTCCAGGCAAGGAATTAAACATCTCTAGAAGTTCCTTGTTTTCTTCTTGAACTACGTCCTAGAGTTTGTACTTGTTCTTACAGGAACTTGGCATCATTGAGGACCTCAAGGTATTACTGTACCTATTCCTTGATTTTTAAAGGAAAAAGAATGTACATTTCAGAGCTTTACATCTCTGAATCAGGCTTTAATTTCTGTTTAGATGGAAAGTGCAGTTTCAGGGGAAAGGAGCTTGCTCGTCGAGTAAGTTCAAAAAAATCTTAGCAGTTCCAGTAATTATTCATTTCATCAGTCCATCTATACTTAAAATGAGCTAAACCAAGTTCTTTCCTATAATGTCTACTTCAAATAATGCTGCTTTACATTCGGAGAGCCAAATAAGGAAATAGAACGTAATCTCCCAGGAGTTTCTTTCCCTTTTAGATGGTATAGCTCAGCGACTTGCTGTAGCAAGTGCACTTCTTTCATGTAACCTGTTCAACATATTCAGCTAAACCAACTGTCTCCTAAAGAAAGCAGGAGCATTTTGTGTGTGTGCCTTGCTCTAGCGTTGGCTCTTGAGGACGTTTCTGTATTTGTCGATGTACCAAATGAGTGATGCATTTTGGGCAGCTTCTGTGTTCTGATTTGTTTTGTTGTGCTTTTTTTCCTCTTCCACCCCCCGCCACCCCCCCCTTCCCCTTTTAATTTGTCTAGGAAAAAAAGGCTCCTCCAGTGTTGTTTCCTGCAAAGACCATTCTTCAGAGCTTGTTGGACAGCGCAGGGCTCTTGAAGTGATAGCTAATTGGTGAAAGAAAGGCCCTGATTGTCTTGAGGGAGCTGGAAAGTGCTGCGTGTGCTGCTGAAAGGGACTAGGGAGAAGGTGCCTGGTTTCGCTGAGCAGCTGCTGCTGGAGATGTTTGGAGATTACATCAGCATTGGAAAAAAAGGAAGAAAAAAAAAGTCCAACTTCACAGAGACGGAGTTTATGGAGGTTTTTTTCCCCCTTCCAAAGGTCTTCTGACAATACTGTCATTGTCAATATAAGAGTTGTTAATTCTTTATGAATAGCACATGGGGCCTCTTGACTAAATAGTACGTTACATGTCCCAGATCTGTCATCTGGAATCTTCTCTCACATGCTAGTGAGATCACTTTGATTGGAATGTTACAGGAATTGCTGGGCTGGCCATGCAGTACTGAATACTGCATTATATAGTTAGATCTCCCAGAGTGGGTTTTTTTCACATTACCTCATTATTCTAGCTTAAATATGGAATCAGTCCTTTTGATGATTTTACTGGTTGTAATTATATTAATACGATTCATTTTGTGGTCCTGTCTTAATGCTTATATAGATTATAAACTGTCCCGAAGGTTTCCTGACACAAGAAAAGATGACTAAGAGACTTCAAAAGGCTTGTTGAGGTTTGAACTGACAATGAGGAGAACTGGATAAGGTAAATAGAGCTAGAGCTGACTTTACCTTGGGATCTGATGAGAGAGAAATGACCTGTTGAGTCTGCAACTGAGTGAAGATTCTTCAGAAAGCCTCATGCTGACAGAGGGGGGAAAAAATGACAACTGATTGAGTCAAATGACTTCCTATCGAACCAGGGGATGAATTTCTTTTTGGGAACAGACTTGTGGACTTTTGCCAAATAAGCGATCTACACAAGCTGGGCAGGATACAAGATCCTATTGCTGGGCAGTCCAAGATTGCCAGTGGCCCAGTCTGGAGATGTGAAATGTGATGGCGTGCTGCCTGCTGGACTAACTGCTCGTCTGTACGTTAAGATAGATGTCAGCTGCACAGCCTGCCTGGATGAAGCTGAAGATTTCTGGCCCAGCTCAGTATTGATGTGTGTTGCTGTGGACTTACAGGCTACCTGATTTGCTGATTTGTTCCCAAATTCCTCGTGGTTCCTTCTGGTCAGTTGGATCTCAAACTGACTGAATGATTTTAACTGAGTATGACCTGCTGAATTTTCACATTTCTTAGCAAGCTGTGTATCTGAGTACCAGAATGACCTGGACATCACTGGGATAGTCTGTTCCATGAAAAACAGATCTGCACCACATAGATTGTCTGATGGATTCTAGCTGTGCTTCAGCAGCACTAAGGGGTGGGGGGCACACGACAGCATGATGTGCAGTGAGGTTTTGGCTCCAAAGCCCTGCAAAGTACCTTCATTTCTAGCCTTTAATTAAGGAGCTTACTGGGACACTGAAGGACACAAAGGCCATAGTGACTTAGAATTTTTTTTGTTAATGCATCTCGCATAATGAAATAAGTGGTTCCAAGTGGATTGTCTGCTTTCAAACAGGTGCTATACTAAAGTCAAACACCCCAATATCTTACTGTACATACAACTCAGTTTAACATCTGCTTATAA
>NW_010240515.1:11689-24837 GCF_000690775.1 Eurypyga helias | reverse complement strand
TCTTGCCTTGCCTGAGAAATGCCATGTCCTTGGCCCAGTCACCTTTAAAAGAAAAAAGACCTTTTTGGGTTGATAGTTTTCAATGTATGGAAAAGTGAAGGCTGCCACTTCATAAACTGGCTTCTGTATCTCTTGGTAGCTCACATAATATCGGAGTTCAGGCTAGGTAAAAATCCACAGCATTCCCACAAAGAGTTCTGTCCTGTTCATGACACACTCCTACAGGCTTGTCTCATTAGTAAATGTTAATCAGCCCTTATCACTTTGTTTTTTGAAGCCTTGTAAAAATCAGACATGAGAGGTGGTACGCGCTTATGCCATGGAAGAGGGTAAATGTAACGTCAGGTCAATTGATTTCAACCTCAGATTTAATTTATGGTGGATGACCAATCTACAAAACAGCCTGCAGTGCCTAAACATGCATGTCATCGACTTGAAATCTAGCCAGATGACAATAAATTAGATGTAGATGTAACTAACCCCCTTGTCCATTTCTGTGATTCTTATTTCTAACGATGATTCTACCCTTTGTGGGGTGTGTGTTTTTTTTTGTTCCCCAGCACCAGCAGTTCACAAAGGGAAAGTGAAATGTTGTCTGCTTGATGTGCAGACATACCTTTGATAATAAGTGAATGGAAAATAGGCACAATGTTCCATTTTTCTTCTTTCAGTTAATCATCGCTATTCTTGGCTGTTGTACGCAAACCAGAGCTTGGAGAATACTTGATAGTACCTTTAACAAGCAAGTCTTCTAATCCTTAGTTTCAATTATGTGTAAATTGTACTGGCATTGTCCCCTAGTCAGTACTGGTTGTACCTGTGGGCTGCTACACTGAGTAACCACATCCTTGGAGTACACCTGGGTCCCACACTCATAGCAAAGAATAGATCTGGTTTGGGGAGCATTCCATAAGACTGTAACAGCTGGAGGGGGCTTCTGTGTGCCCCCAAAAAAGTGAGGCCAACTCATCTCAATTGTGGGCAGCCTCTGATGCTGATATGTGGCATCCTGTTATTCATAGAATCACAGAATGGTTTGGGTTGGAAGGGACCTTAAAGCCCATCTAATTCCAACCCCCCTGCCATGGGCAGGGACACCTTCCACTAGACCAGGTTGCTCCAAGCCTCATCCAGCCTGGCCTTGGACAATTCCAGGGATGAGGCATCCACAGCTTCTCTGGGCAACCTGTCCCAGTGCCTCCCCACCCTCTCCAGGACGAATTTCTTCCTGATATCTAATCTAAACCTCCCCACTTTCAATTTAAACCCATTCCCCCTTGTCCTGTCAGTACAGGCCCTCGTAAAAAGTCCCCCCCAGCTTCCTTGTAGGCCTGTTCAAGACATGAAGCAAAGGTATATGTAAAGAAATAGAAAAGTAATAGCTAAAGACTGTGATATTACTAAAGTAAAATTAAGACTATTTTATATCCATAGATTAAAATCCACTACATATAAATCTATGTATTTATTAGTTTAAATCATTAACATGCTAAACAATGACCAAAATCTTTCAGGATGAAAGATAAAATGAAATATTTCAGGAAGAAAATCCACTTTTTGCTTTAAGACATTATCCCCAGGAACCTCTCTTATGGGGTTAGATTCTGTTCTGGTTTATTTTTGGAAAAATAAATTTTTGTGAGTCTGCCAGCAGACTTAACTACAGATTTTATCTTACATTGTGTTTGATACTGCAGTACCATTGTAACAAGCAACCAACGTTGACGTGTTGAGGCACTACTAAAAGCAGGTGTAATTGCCAAAGCTTATAAGCCACTTATTACGTAGTTAAAAACCTCCCCAATATTTCACTGTTAGTCATAAAAATTTTCCTTTGTGTGAAATGATTTCTTGACATATTTTTTGCTCTTGAATTTTTTTTTGCTTATCTAGTAGTGCACATATATGTAAAATACATTTATATTTATACATAGAAACCAAAAATAGAGCTGTATGATGTATGGGTGCTGTTACTGTGATACTGTAACTGTATGTTTCTTACGTTTATAGGATTATGCTTTGTTTTGGTTTTAGCCAATGTTCTGAACAAAAGTATAGGAGCCAGTACATAAGTACTATTTGGTTTTGTGACTACCTTAAGAAGGTTATCCTAACTTCCCATGTCTGAATCTCCTCCTCCATAAGATCGGTGTTACCATGAAGTTTTGCTTACCGGTGATACTGGGGTCGGTGTATGATCACTGTAGAACGATTCTGAACGTTGGCTGTACACACTTAGCAGTAAGCACACACAGGTGTGTCTGTGGATGTGCATATAGGCACGTGTGTGCGCATACGTTTTCATAAAAAAATGTTAATATTGAATATCTTATGATAACAGCCCTTCCCGCTTCATGTTACTTAATCTTAGAATCATAGAATCACAGAACGGTTTGGGTTGGAAGGGACCTTAAAGACCATCCAGTTCCAACCCCCCTGCCATGGGCAGGGACACCTTCCACTAGACCAGGTTGCTCCAAGCCTCATCCAGCCTGGCCTTGGACACTTCCAGGGATGGGGCATCCACAGCTTCTCTGGGCAACCTGTGCCAGTGCCTCCCCACCCTCTCCAGGAAGAACTTCTTCCTGATATCCAATCTAACCCTCCCCACTTTCAATTTAACCCCGTTCCCCCTTGTCCTGTCACTACAGACCCTTGTAAAAAGCCCCCCCCAGCTTCCTTGTAGCCCCTTCAGGCACTGGAAGGTGCTATAAGGTCTCCCCGGAGCCTTCTCTTCTCCAGGCTGAACAAGCCCACCTCTCTCAGCCTGTCCCCAGAGCAGAGGGGCTCCAGCCCTTGGAGCATCTCCGTGGCCTCCTCTGGACTCGCTCCAACCAGTCTATCTCCTTCTGATGCTGAGGGCTCCACAGCTGGATGCAGCACTGCAGGTGGGGTCTCACCAGAGCAGAGTACAGGGGCAGAATCTTGCATAGTTCTGGAAGAAAAGTGATGGATTTAGCTGCTTAAGTAGGTTGCAAAAGGCCGTTTGCGATGGTGTATGTTAGGACTCTGTTAATTTACAGTGACTTTTTCTGGTACCAGTCTATCCAAATCTTCTCCCAAACCAAATAGACGTTTTCAAGTTCCTCAACCAATACTTCTATTTTTCCAGAGCTCAAAACCTTTCTCATCTGTAAAAGCTTAATTGATTGTAAACATCCTGTCTTCTGCAAATGTTATTGCTGCCTGACATCCTGTAACGTGCTAAAAGTTGGCGTTATGGACTGCTTTATGGTATGGAAAACTAATTATAGATAAGCTCGTGGTCTGATGAGCATGCAATTATATCTATTGATTAAAATAATTCTACAATTTTATTTTGCAGTGCCATTACAGTGGCACCCACTGAAACAATTACTGTCAAACCATATAAAGCAAACTGCCCTGAGACTCCCTTAAACGGATCTGGCGATGGAACAGGTGGTCTAATTACTTTAGGTAGGTCCATTACCGCAAACTTCAGAGTGGAGAAGCTGAAGACACAAGTACAGCTACAATTATTGACTCTTGCAGAAGGAGTCTGAACAGCTGGGGGCCCAGTGCCTTCTCGGCAACGGTTGACAATGAACTGCTGCATCATCAGCTGAGGCTCAGGGGAGATCTTGCAACCAGCACTGCTGCCCCTGTTTGTTATTCTACGGCACAGCCCTAGGGAATGGGGAAGTAGTGTTGGGATCTCTCTGTCAGGATTCACGTAGGCATCAAATTAGTGGACAATTAAACGGCAGCAGTCTTGTCTCAGTTGCATCTGCAGGAACCGAGAGTTACTCCATAAAATGCAGTTGCTTTATGCTTGATTGTCATCAGCGTGGGTGACCTGGTAGGGCGGCCCTTTCACTCTCAGTACAGGCAGGGCTAGTAACAGCATCTATTACTATCGCTGCCAGGCACTTCCAGTCCTAAAGTCCTATTTTCAGCTGTTCACAACTTTGTAGCTTTTCAAACTACGTTTTTCCATGTTTCATTGGGTGTCTGCCTCAGGCTGAATTCTCTTCAGAAATTTTCAGCCAGAACAGTTTAACATCTTCCAAGAACAAGACTGGAGAAAAAGACATTGTTTTTACCTGTGCTAAAAAAATATTGCCAATATTTTTCTCTGAAAAGATGTAGTTGTCCCATTCTGGGAGATGATTCTCCCCCTCTCCGTCAGGGACATGTAACTCTTGTTCCCATGAAGGAAATTACATAACTACCTGCTTCAAATTCAAGGGGGATGAGACCAGATCTAACACGAGGAAAGGAGCGTAAGGGAATTGGCAGGAATAAAAGAAATTATAATGCGGTTTTAGGTGGAGAGGGGAAGTGGGCCACGTATAGTTGCTATAAGGTGAGCTGGACTGCACCACGTGGAAAGACTGGCACTGTGAGTGAACGACGTAGGTAGAGGGTGAAGAGGAGATGCTGGGTGGGTGTTGAGAGGCAGAGAGTGGAGCAGAGAAGTAACAGGACACTAGGAAGGGATTGAGGGAGGCTGTGTGTACACATCTGATAACAAATGATACAGCAGGGAGAGCTGGAAGGAAGCAGCGAATAATGCTGAAGCAAAACCAGCCAGTGAGTACGTGGACACTGTGTCTGGATATAGGGACTGAAACCTACACAGAAATGGGGTGAGTGAGTGAACACCAAGCTGAGGTAGGAGGCATAATGGATGAAAGTAGAATTAGGGTTGTTTGAGCTAGTAAACAGGACAGGAGTGGAGTATGAAATTTATGGCAAAGCTGAAGTTGGGGGTCTAAGACTTACTGAGCAAAGTGATTTGACCTGGAACAAGAAGTCCAGGAACAAGAACTGGATAAAACATCTGCTGAATCTTTCTCCTTTGAAATTGTTGATATAAATCCCGGGAATCAAACTTCATTGTATTTTGGCTATCAGCCAATTTCAGTGAAACTTGACTGTCAAAAAGTCTTCCATCTGATCTACCGTTCATCCTCCAGCATAAAGTGCTCTGGATCTGTACACTCCAGTCGTGTTGGTGGAACACAGAAGTCGGTGTAGCATCGCATGCTGAGCATCTGCAGTGCTCTAGTAACAGGATGTAACAAAGCTGAGCACGGAGATTAAGACAGTGATAACATTAAGGCTTTATGTGCAATTTTTGTTCTGCTCTGAGTATCTCCACAGGTTCTTTTGCACATTTATTGCACAGGATGAATTGCTCTGGGGTTGAAAGTTGCAGGAACAATGCTGTGAATGTTCCAGAAATGGAAAGATGGAATATGAAAGACAGAGATTTACGAAGACGGAAGTTTTGAGTTCACTAATGAGGAAATTAATTCTGTCTTTGCCTGTCATTTAGTTCAGAGTGAAAACGTTTTTTTTTGCTTTTTGGCGGCTTACCTGGAGATCCTGGGTCTAACTAGCTTATGTGCCAAGCACTAGTAGCTGCAGGTTGTCAGTTTACAAATTAACATATAAACTAGTACTAGTTTAACAAATAAACTGGTACACTGAGAATTCAAATTTTGAGACTCTGAAGTGAGAAATCTGAAGTAAGTAGACATAAAAAGAGCAATTCTTCTGTACTTCGGTTTCTTGTTGCAAAATGAGATAATGTGTATATAGCAGATGCTAATCAATATCTGTAAAGCACATAAAGGACATTCAGGAGGAAATTAATTATTCTTGCACAGGGGACAAAGCACTGATAATGAAGAAAACATGAGAACTCATTAAGCAAGCACTGTCCATCCTATCCGCTGAATATAGCAGGAACACCTTGGAAAAAATAATCTACGTGGCAAATGAGTGTAAGACAATGGAAGGAAAATAACTTTTCTTCCCCACGTTTCATAGAAGAAAGCAGTAGTTGCTTCTCTAAGCTGCTAGTGGACTTTTAGTGTGTCCTCTGGATGAGGTTACTCAAATGAGATGAGTGGGCAGATATGTCTAGTACAACTCAGTTGTGAACTCGATCTAGAAATTGAGTGTGTGATAGGTGTGGAGCTTCCAGCAGTGAAATACAGGTGTATGCAGAAGGAAAAAAACACCAAAACCACGTAGAATAGACAGATCCATAGGATTTAGGTATGCTTGGGAGGTTTTTAGGTTTACACATTGGTCTTAGATCCCTAGACTGCATATCAGTGGTACATGTCTAAATTGTGGGACTTTTGGGAAGGCCCAGGTGATCTTGGAGCCCAGGTCTCATATTTAAAGGAATCTTGATCTTAAGACCAGCCTATGTTACTTAAGAGACCTCTTTCCTGATTGCCTCCCCTTTGAGAACTGAGAGCCGTAAAACTCTTCAACGGAGTTTCTCGTTGATACTCACGAGGTGGAGAGTCTGTCTTTTGTTCTTTTAAGAATAATTTTTACTTCGCCACTAAGTTATAAAAATCTCTCAAATAATTACTGCTGTGTTCTGGGAATTATTAACAAATAATAAAATCTAGAAATAGATATTTTTCCTCCCCAGTCATTGTGTTAAGAAATTCAGGAAGAAGGATTCATCAGAAGCTATTGAATGCAGGAAATCCTTGTGCTACAGAATGTCCAAAGCTGAAGAGGATATTAAAGAAGCAACGCTATATGCTTGCCCTATTCTTAGTCTCAGACATCTACTGCCAGTGATGATGGGACACTGTGCATAGTTAGCTGATTCTGCAAGGCTCTTCTCTACTGGTCCAGGACACTCCCTCTTTGCATCTCAACAATCTGAATCTGTCCATTATATTATTTCGAGTTGGTCAGTGGGACAAATTCTTTCAGAAATTGGAAGAGCTGGATTTTACTGTCCTGAGCAAAGCAATGTTGTACTGAAAGGATGAAGAGAGAGGTGGCAGTGAGGATTATGAGCTACCTGCAGACATGTGACTTTAACATAACACTTTCTATACCGGTGCCAGGGCAGGTACTTCCAGTAGCACACCTCTGTAGCTCTGGTAGTTGATGAGATATCTGATTTTATGTCTGTGTTCACTGGCTCTTTCTCTAGACATGCTTTCTTTGGCATGCATCTCAGACCGAATATAGCTACTTCCAGATTTTTGGTCCCTGCAAAATGTCTCCCACCACACCTACAATTAAAAGGGCACAGCTAATTCGTTCCTAGGTAGTTAAGCTACTTTGAGCTCCAGACCATGGAGTAGATTTAACATACTATTTTAAGAATATGAACAGTGTTATATAGGGGGACGTATCTGTATCTGTCTCAGCAAGAATCTAATTGGAGGTTGTCCTTTGTGTAACCCTGTTAACATTTTAGACTATTCTGGGAAACCCTGTGGCCCAAGTACTATGGAATGTAGTTAGGAAAAACAGTGTTTTCTCAAATATTTCATACGTGGAATATTTATTTTGTAGCCAGAGAAACTTGTCTTGTTGCCAAGCAACTGACCATGAGTAGGATCTGCTGCCAACTGTACTTGAAAAAATGAAAAAAACCCCTTCCTTACCTCTCCTCAGTCTGCATGTGAACATTTACAACGCAGTGAAGAGAAATTTTACAATGAGATTTGTGTGACAGGATTCATTGTTAGTAGCCTCAGGTCAGTTGGGTCTTTTCCATCCTCCTTCTATATAATTGACAGAAGCCGCTACTGAAAATATTGGTGCAGGAAATCCAGTCGCTTTCAGAAGCCTTCCATTTTGAAGTCTGCTTCATCAGAGCCCTTGGTAGCGGAGTTTGGTTGTTTGCTCTTTGCTGGGCCAAGGCAATGACCTTAGGTAGACCTCGGAATTCTGCTCGAATTATTGTATTGACTTGATACGTTCACTTAAGCGGGCATCCAGATATTTAAATACTGTTTGTTTTGGAATTCAGGTACCCCAGCTGGTTTTCAGAGGAGCTGAAGGTGTTCAGCTTGCGCTCAGCAGATGAAGGTTAAAATGGGAGATAAATTGCTCTGAAGGAAGCTTATAGCAACGTGGTTGTAAGCGTTTTGGCACAAGCAAAGCGCTCCCCACTGCGCAAATCTACTGAATGAAAAGTAGCTACTTGGGGAGTTGTCTGTCTGTAAACAATCCTGCCCGTTTCACTGGGTCTAGCTGGAGCAAACAGTCATTCTGCATTAACTTTGATGTTATTGAGGTCCATTCCTTGCGGTGCCTGTAACAAAGGCTTCTGTCCTTGCTTCTGGGCTTTGGCCTATATCAGCCATAGTAATGGGGAGGAGCGTTTAACAACTGCTCTTTAAAAATACGAATGGCCTGGCTGGCCAGAGGTGGGCAGAGTGGAAAATGCTGCCCACATGGATAAACGGTGGAAGGGGAACGTTAACGGTGCTTGATGGAGAAATCAGGCTTGTAGCAAAGTCTTAGGGATAAATGGGTTGAGAAACTAGAGAAAGATGTAAGACAGAGGTGTGAAATTTGGGGGTCTAGAAGCAGTCTAGGTGATATTTTGGAACATTTCATGGGATATATATGTAGTGTTTCTCATAACACAAATATTTGGGGGTTTCTCGAAGTTGTACCCGTTTTCTGTGTTTCCAGCATGTATTGGTTTATCTGTGGCGTGCACAGTGCATTTCTATGCCTCACTGCCTACTTTGGACGTGCTGCTTGGATTTCTCCCGGGAAAGGTCAGATGTCAAATTCTTTATGTTTTCAAGCACAAAAGGAGCTTGTCCATGATGCTGCTGTTCAGCCTCCTAAAGCTTCCTCTCCAACCTTGGCTCTTCTTTCCATTTTGTCCTGCTAACTCAGAATAATGCCTGTCGGTTGACCTCGTTTAGCAGTCAAGGCTCCACATGGTGGCATCACCTGTTCTGCGGCTTGATCCTCAACCGCTGGTGGACATTGTGTGCACACATGTTGGTTTGGTTGGCTTCTGTGACCACAGATCGTAACGTCATGTGAGGCATTTTCACGGCTCTCATGAATGAATTGAAAAGACCAAGTAGTGGATTACTTTAAAACCCCAAAATACTGTTTCAGATGTATTTAGACCACTTCAAAATGATTATCATTTTTCATTACAACTGGAAAAGATTTACTGTATGTAAAGATAAAGATGCATACCGTGGTGTGTTTGGGGAATTAATCTTTCCACAAATCCTACTCATTATTTTTTTCTGTAGCTAAGAGTATGTGTATGTGCTGATGAGTATGAGATTTTTACTAACACAGTTTCATTTGAGAAAGGTTTTGAGGTTTCAGGCTGGGTTCCAAAAACGTAGTGTTAGTGTAGTTCTCCACCATAAAACTAGCTAGATTTACTTTTGGTGCAAAATAGTGCATGAGTATCGGTGATGAATTCAGCTTCTGTCATGTAAATGTTACTGTAATATTATCAGCAAGAAGGTAAGTTTAGCAGTATATAACGACTCTGACATGTATAACCTTTTGATATAATTATATGTACAAATAATATTTGCCATTTACAGGCTATGGCATAGGTTGGACAGCCTGTGATACTATTTCTTTGTATTACTTTAAAAAAAAATAATTTTCAAAGACCAGCGTTGAGAGCTGTGAGATCTCTCCCAAATGCAGCGATGATAATTTATGTGCCCGTAATGCCTAAGTGATTCAGACTGGTGATGGTCTGTGTTAAGCCATACATAGGTATATGCATGTGCAAAAAATAAAAATAGGCATTTAATACTGTTTCTGTTGTATTTCATGCTCTGAGAATGTTAGGTCCTGTGAAACTGAAGTTTATAGCCTCCAAAGAGTACTACAATGGAGTCTGTGTTTCTCTGCTCTTTGCTGATGAATTGTATGAATTTTATACTATCTTGTCCAGTGGCCTGTAACAGAACTCATCCGAATAGTTACCAAGAGAGGAGAGGGGGAGAATAAAGAAATGCCTTCCTTTCCCTCAAGCCCTGTCATTCTGTGGCAGCACAGCTCAGGATCAGCAGCTCTGCAGGCAGGAAACAAGTCTGGTCCATGCAAACCAAACTGGGAGGTAAGTGGCCGTGAGAGATGAGTTGCATTTTGAAAGGATGCATGAAAATAAGAGCTATTGTGTCTCTGGATGCCAGAGGCTTTCAAAAAGGAAGTTACTAACTTGTCAAATTCAAAAAATGGAAACGTTTTGGTAAAAAAATCTGTTTGGAAAAATGTCTTTGATCCCAACCTGAAATTTAAGCTCCAAACAGGAGGACCAACCATGCCTTGGGGGTCTGGGGTGGTTAATGCCCTCCTTCACCCAGCCACCTAGCCACTGGCAGACTAAGTCCAGGTCTCTATGCCACCTTGCTAAAATGAGAGACTGCCACTATCCCATGTGAGTCTTGGGAATTTTTAGCCATGCTTAACTCGCTGTCTTTTAGATTAAAACTGGAAAGACGTTTTTGTGTGGAGTAAAAGGATGATTTCTGCCCCCCCCTCCCCATCTGCCCCTTTAATTATTAACCTGTCTTCAGCAGAAGTGAGCATCTCTCAGCCCACTCCCTGGGAAGTTTATCTCCAGGAGATACCTCACAAGCTGGGATTAATGACGCAGTCTAGTGTTGTGTCTGGAATGGGAGGCACCTACCTTGAATATTTTTCTTTCCTTGTCTCCAGGTTACACTGATGGTATTTAGAGTAAAGCTGGAAATCCCGTCAGTTCTTATGCAAATAATAGCTCACTGCATTCCTTACGTGAGCAAAATCACTGAAAAAGATGCTCTTCTGAGTTATCAGTTACTTCATGATACTTTCTTCCATCAGTGGGAATCATAAATAATGTACCACAGGCTGTATTTTAGGCAGTTACGTGTACCAGAGGTTAATAAGCTCTCACAACAGTGTTGTGTTGCTGATGGTAATGAAGTATTTCTGATCCAGAAACAGAAGCATACCTAGGAGGGATGAGAGATTCCTTCATTCTATTCTATTCTATTCTATTCTATTCTATTCTATTCTATTCTATTCTATTCTATTCTATTCTATTCTACTCTACTCTACTCTACTCTACTCTACTCTACTCTACTCTACTCTACTCTACTCTACTCTACTCTACTCTACTCTACTCTACTCTACTCTACTCTACTCTACTCTACTCTACTCTACTCTACTCTACTCTACTCTACTCTTCTTTTTTTTAGTACAGGGGACATGATTTTCCAGATTAAATAAAATGTTGACATATCTATGGTTTGTACTAAGTACCAACTGACTTCTGGGTTAGCCATTTAGCATCTTGACCCCAATAGTATGGGTATGTGAAGGATTTGGAGCTGTTCTTGGTATCTAATAATTAATTAACCTGTTTCTCTGTTTGCATGGAATTTAAAATTGAATGCTAAAGAGAGCATGACAATTTTTTTTAATGACACGCTCAGCATTTCAGTTTATTTCTTGCAAAAACTTTTTCACCACCAAAGACAGCAGAAATCTTAAAAATAATCTGCAGACTGTGGCTGCCTAAAGATCCAGCCTGGAAATACTGTTCAGACATCTTGGAATCTTTCCTATCTGTGTCACGTAGTCGTGTGATCAGGGAACAGAGGCAATACTACCTGATTTCGCTGTCCAGTCAAGACAAGAATAACAGCTGATGAAAGTATGATCTAGTTCAGTGTTTTGCCCAAATCTATGGTCAGAAATATGGTTGTACATACTTTTTAACAGATTATTTTGCACAACGTGAACGACAGATTTTGTAGGATGGGTAACTGCATATTCCCTCTTTCGATCCCAACAGCTACTGGAAACCTTACTAGCTGAAACTTGCTTTGCCAGCACTAATGTAGGCACAATTGAGTGGCTGTGGTATATTATGTATTATTTTGTTTGGAAATCCTTTGTACTTTGTGCTCTTACTACGTGCTGCAGCTGCTCAGGAGGTTGTTATTGATCATCCTGGCCCTGGTTCTTGGCTATGCTGTAGTTAGTTTGCACTGGTCTACTGGTTCTATGCCTTGAAAGTGAGTCTGTGAGCAAGGTAATCTTTTGCTGTCACCCTGTTGCCGTGGGAGTTCCTATGCTATGTAGGATGCAAAGCTCTAAGCAAGGGAGTATGGTCAAAATATCCCAACAAGGCCTGAAAAACTGCAATAGCTCAAAGTCACTGACAGCTGATGTAAAGCAGAACAGCTCTGAAGATGCTCCGCTTCACAGTAGAGTTCGACCTGGAGGATAGCCAGTCTCATGGTCTGGGGAGCCCTGGTAGCGTGTCCCTGCCTTGGCTCCTCTGGGCTATTTTTGTGCAGTTTGAATGCTGCTGAGAGCCTGGCTCAGTGAGTGTACGCTGGCGATGGCGAGGCTCTCGCTTTCTGAGCGCGCGTGCGTGTTGCATGCACATTGCTTGTGTCTGGGGCTGCAGTGAATATATGTATAAGCTATAGCTGGCAAGCACACAGCTGGTAAACAGAAATAGAAGTGAGTCAAGTAGTAGAAATGTGCTTTTATACTTCTCATGGTTTGCAGGTATTACTAACCATACTTTACAATAAAATGTACTAGTACACTTAATGCAAAAGTAATATTAAACCATGTATCTGCTGAAACGCTGCTTCTGTTCGTTCCAGGGCTGGAAAATACTGAAGTATTTTTGCTTTCCATAGCAGATAGTGTTCAAGGGTAGTAATAGTTCACTAACAGTCATTTTTAGCTACTTGTTCTGTCCCATTCTCACTTTTTGTGCCTGTCTTCTACGGAGTTCAAAAAATGAGCTCTGCAGCCTTAACAGTCACCTGTGGAACAGTTAGAGCGAAGCGTAACATTCTGCGGCTCCACTTTCCCAAGACTTCCTGAAGGAGTCTGTTTATCATTCAGCCTGCAGTGCCTGTATTGGGTTACACTAGGAATGTGGAAAGCTATATGGGAAAATCTCTCAGGCTGTGAAAAGATCTCAGGCTTTGAAATTTTATGGACCTCGCTTGTTAATGCACATTCCATATTTCGGGGTGTCTGGCTACCCTCTCCCCTTGTAAGGGTGTGATGTACACGGTAGAATATACGTGTGTGTTTTGTTACTGGCACTACTGAGCTGATAAACATGGACACAGACCTAGGGAGGAAATCCCATTAGGGGATAAATTATAGTGACACCTACTAGTGTTGGTACAGTTAGGGGTCAGACCCCATTTACAAAACATGACCTCTAATATGGTAAGGAGCACCGGTGTAACTCCTTTTCTGCAACAGCATTCCAGTAAAATCCCAGTTCAGGAGTGAGGCTTGTGTTTTCCCATATATAGGAAATGATGAGAGACTCATCTACGAGTTAGATCTTCAGCTGCTATCAATCAGGTGTGTCCTCGGAA
>NW_010240515.1:0-11658 GCF_000690775.1 Eurypyga helias | reverse complement strand
CAGCAGGACCCAAATTTGCAAGTTGCCAAGTGAAGTTCACATGACTTTGATCAGATGTCTGGAGTTTTGCATTTATTAACAACACTGTACATGTGCTTCGTAAAATAAACAAATCCATTAGCTGATGAAATTAGGCTTTGCACATGCAGGATAGTTCATAAACAGTTTCAGGAGTCTAAAACGGTGGGCTGGCTTGTCAAGACTTGTTTCACTTGTTTTTAACTTCAGTTTGTCTTGCAAGATTACCTACGTGCCCTGGTAAAATAACTAAAATAATAAGCCAAAACAAACAAAACTTAAGAAATGGAAGGAGCTTCCCAAAAGCTGCCACACAATGTAATCATGAGAACATTTTGCTCTTTTTCCCTCTCTGTTGCATGTACTCTCCAAGCTAGTCAGCTTTCCTGACTACCTGTTCAAGAGGTGGGATATCACCAGCAGATCAGTTGAGAGGGGGTTACCAGGCTGGATTACCTGTAGGTATGTGCTTTTAGGAAGCGAGGCATGAATGCCAACACTGAAGCCTACATCACATTCATTAGTGTTTCTGTAAAGCAGAAGACCCCAGGTTTATGAATGCAACAAAGTCAGTCCCACAACTGGGCATACCCAAAGCCGTTGTTGGATTTTATGTGTCAAAATGAAGATGGGAAACTTCGCTCAGAAGGCAGTAGGCATCCCAATCAGATGTCATCAACGTCCTGTGGGTTTAGGGAGAGACTCAATAAGCATTCCTCCACATATGCACAAAAGATCAGTTTGTCTGATGAAATTCTGTGGCCTGGCTTATGCAGATCAGACTATGTTATTGTAATTTGACTGCAAATCAAATTACAGCTGAATATCTTTCCTGAGTAACTCCGTTCCGTAGCTCCCCATTTGAAACAACAGTACTTGTTTAGGAGGTACTAGGGCTTTGATAACCAGAAAAAAAGAGATGCTGGTCTCTGGCAGCCACTGACCAGCCTTAAGAAGACATGGCATAGAATAAACTTCAGGCCCTAATGAGAAACTATGGATTTCACCCATGATGCCTGTCTTTAGCACCTGGATAGCTGTGGGCCGGTTTGAATCCCTAACAACGCCTAAGCTTAAGGATAAAGGTTCATGGAGGCATTAAAGATGATGGATTATGGACACTTGTCCCTAACATTTGTGTTGTTTTGTTGGGCTTATATCCAGACCTTAGTGTTACTCAAACCTCATACCTTTTGTTTCAAATATGAAGCGAATACATTGTGAAACCAATATATTTCCAAATAATTTTGTCATCAGGCAATTAAAATATCATGTGCTATAAACATCTCTAAGACGCTGTGGATGGGCAAGTTGCCAGTTTCACAAGTCACATTGCTTTTAAAAGTACAATGAATGTACAGTACTCTGAACAGTCTGGAAAAAGAAGTCATTTTCCAGCTCTTAAAGTCTTTTTTTAGCTTTTCGTAGTGCTCTGAAGTCAAATTATGATGATTTTAAAGGCAGAACTGTTAAGTGCCAATGATTTTTCTGTACTGGCACACTTAAATTCCTTGCAATGTAGTTGGGCCTATGCTTCATATTTTAATTGTGCATATGAAATGTTTATAAAGTAAAGCTAGCTGGAAAATGTGTGCTGCTTATATTAAGAAAAAAAATCTCTTCATTATACTAGAAAAAACTTCAAATAATGTACACATTTTTATCCCAGTGTTTCTGGCTAAGAATATGACTGTAGACTAGGAATTTAAAGAGGGGTCTGTAAGACTGGACTCTTGACATGATTAGACACTGGATTATCATCCTTGACTTTGAAAATTGCATCTCTCATGGGCTTGATCAAGTTGATTTCAATTTATAAAATAGTTAAAATGCATCTCTTGAAGTAATTTTTTAGCTTTTACAGAAAGTGTTGTGCACCTGATGCCTTAGAAATGTAGTCAGAGGTCTGAATGTGATGTGATTAACTTCACTTGTTTTGTGACCAGCAGGTTGGGGAAGGTGATTCTGCTGTGGTGATACTTCCCCACAATGCTGCCTCCAGCTCTGGGGCTTTCAGCCCAGGAAAGACATGGACCTGGTGTAAAGGACCAGAGAAGCCCACAAAAATAATCAGAGTGCTGGAGCCCCTCTGCTCTGGGGACAGGCTGAGAGAGTTGGGCTTGTTCAGCCTGGAGAAGAGAAGGCTCCAGGGAGACCTTATAGCACCTTCCAGTGCCTGAAGGGGCTACAAGGAAGCTGGGGGGGACTTTTTACAAGGGTCTGTAGTGACAGGACAAGGGGTAATGGGTTTAAACTGCAAGAGGGCTGATTCAGACTAGATACAAAGAAGAAATGTTTTATGATGAGGGTGGAGAAACACTGGCACAGGCTGCCCAGAGGTGGTAGATGCCCCATCCCTGGAGGCACTCAAGTCAGGTTGGATGGGGCTCAGAGCAACCTGCTCTAGTGGAAGATGTCCCTGCTCATTGCAGGGGGTTGGACTAGGTGACCTCTAAAGGTCCCTTCCAACCCAAACCAGTCTAGGATTCGCTGATTTATTACTGGTCTGTGCCTCCGTTTACGGAATTGCAGGCTGAAGACAGGGGTCTTGTGCCTGCCAGCAAGTGTGCAGTTTGGTATTTCTGCTCTTGTGAGGGAAGAAGATGCATCCAGAAGGACAAGGTGGTGTGTGGGAGAGCCAGGTACTGTTCCCTGCACTGCCAGTGCCTGCTGAGATGCTTCTAGAGGAACTGCTCAACAAGGTGCACCAAGTGAAAAATCCTTAGCTAATTAAAACAGATATTGTGTATTCCCTGAAAATGGTGATCGTGAAGATCTTCCATGTAATGTACCCGAAAAAAGGAATAACATTCTAGAGCTTGTAAGCATTATCTGAAAAGAAGAAAAAGCAACGTGACAATGCTAATGACCAGTCCTAAAGTAATGAAATTTCGTTTGGTCTATTGTTGCTCTTTAGGAACAAGAATTCCAATGGGAAAGCCTCAGAGGAGTGCTAACAATTGGAAAATTTTACCTAAACAATTAAGAAGATTAGCTTGAGTAATATAATTACCTCGGAAGTACAGCAGGCAGTGTGCGCTGTATGTCCTAAACACATGCATTGGATAATGTGCTCGTGACCAGCTGACTCCAAGGATTCTGTCTCAGCGCAGGAAAGCCTAACATTATCTTTATTCCATCAGCACAGAGGGGCAGAAATCCGGGCTGAGTTTTGCAATCCTAACTTGGTTGCAGTCACAGACTCGGTTGGTGGGGCTGCTTTGGGGCATTAGGTGTCGCCTGGGGAGAGGCACCTGGAAGGGGCGCAGTGAAAACACCCGGCGGTGCACATCCCTTCTCCTTGGTCTGTGCATGAATGCAGCGTGACTGGAAGGAACGGGTATTGAGGGGAGCACAGCCTCCTGCCAGGGCTGGGCCCTTTCTCAGCAGTGCCCTGCTCCAGCACTCCCTGAGTCTGCCTGTCCCGGGCTTCCCTGCTGCTACTGGTGACAGTATTTTGAGGTCCCTGTGGTGTTTCTCTCGTCACCCCCTGGCTGGGCTGGAGACAGAAACCTGCAGCCAATGGTGCAGTTCTGAGTGGGCCAGATGTGCTGTGGCCAAGGAGCCAGGGCGGTCCCACGGCTGCAGAGTGTGCTCTCACTGCCATTTGCCCTGAGAAATGGAGCTTTGTTGGCAGAAACATGAGGGCAAAATGCTTATTATGTGTATAACTCTACCAATACCTTGGCAGCAAAATGTTGTTTTGGCTGTGCTGTGGAGGAGCCGCCAACCTGCTCTATCCTCTGCCGTACCTCAGCAGGTCTGCAATAGCACCGAAGCACTTGCACCTCTTTATGCCAGTTGCCAACCTGTTGCGTGGTCATATCCGTGTAAATGAATCCCATGGCTTTCCTAGCTGAAGCGTTACTCGGATGCAGATGTAAGAGGCATGGCTGTCTTGGTGCTTGTGCCGGGTTGCCCAAGAGCATTTTGCCATTTTTTGTTACAGGCTGTGTGTGTAGAGACACTGTCTTGTCGGGCTTGGTAGTCTGTGATGATAAAGGGGTCGCAGAATGGTATGTTTTGAAACTAGAGTATAGCCGAAAGAGGATTTCAGTGCAAATGTGGGATGTTTTCGTAGTGAAATATATGTATTTAACATGATAATGTTTTCAGACACAGAAAAAGCAGCTTCAAAATTCTTTAAAGAGGGTCCTATGCAGAGGTAGCTTTTTGAATACCAGGCCTTTGCCTCCTTTCCATTAACTAACCTCTCAGGTTACACTCCTTCGACAGTGAGAAAGAACCCTCAGGGTGAGGGGCTATTCAGGAGAAGTAAGGAGAAATCAGTATAACTGAGAAGCAAGTACTTCTGGGTGTGTGCTGAAGGTGCTATTGCATTCTGACCTGCAATATTTCTGGAAAATTCACACTTACGTTTTTTTAGGAAATTGCATCTGGCTAAAAAGCTCAATTTGTTCTTCTTCTCTGATGTTTAGAAATGCAGCATGTAAATATGACTGAAGCAATGAGCATGAGATTTCACTGCCAGTGCTGAGGGAATAATAGATGGGAATTACCAAAAGAATAGGAGGAATGAATGGGATATGCACTGAGCATTTATTCTCTTTGAAAGATGATCTCTCTGCCAGAGACTTAGAGTTACTAAATAGCTAGTGGCTGATACAGATGGCTGCAGATAGGGGAGATGGCCTCAGGATGGATGGCTGACTGTTGTTGGTCTAGGTTTTTAATCCAGGCTTCTGCCGGAATGCAAAGTTCCTAGCACAAGATCAATTATACAAGGACATCAAGAAGAAAAAGACAGTCAGGGTATTTGTCTGTGTCTCAAACTACCCAAAATGTGAAACTATTTGCTTGCAGTGACACGCCTGTTAATGCCAGGCAGTGCCACACTTTATTACAACCCTTTGCTTACAGTTAAAAGTAAAAAGCCTTTTCTGATATGCTGCTCATTTCTTGCAT
Organism: Eurypyga helias; assembly: GCF_000690775.1. NCBI lineage: Eukaryota > Metazoa > Chordata > Aves > Eurypygiformes > Eurypygidae > Eurypyga > Eurypyga helias. The sequence goes on along the minus strand of NW_010240515.1, from coordinate 6,714 downwards.
TTTTTTATGAATTATGATTTTGTTGTCTACATGGATAAATCCTGGGGACTCAGGAGGTTACTGTAACAAAGCAGAAGGTGCCTGAGTCACTTGGGATGGGCAGCGTGCCACTAGCTGTGCTCTTAATCTAAATTAATTTCCTCACACTGCAGAAATACCAGCACACACCCAAAATACATCTGGGGCCGAAAAGTTATACAACAAGCAGAGGTGGGCCTGAATCAGTTGGCAGCTCTGAATTAGGAGGCGCTTTCCTGCGAGTTAATGCCTGAAACGTGCGCCTTGTCTTCCTTGGCGTTCATAAAGCGTAGGCTGGTGCGGGGAACGGAGCGCTGGGTAATGTAAGAAATCCCAGCTTTCAAACGTGGCTCCAAACCGCCAGGCGTGCTTCAAGAATGACCGCGGAGCAGTTCTCTCCAGCGTAAAGGGTTCTCTGCAATGACACCTGTTAAACTTCCCTTGATCTTCCATTAAGTAAACACCAGCGGAGATGTATGTGAGTATGGAAGGCTGAGAAGAAGATAGAACCGTAGCATTTTAAGGGTGGCTTTAACAGTAACTCCAAAAGAATGTGTGCTATTATTTTTATTTGCTTTTAGCTTCTGATTATTCCTCTCATATACAGAGCATGAAAATGGGATAAATTACGTGCACAAATGCATGCCTCATTTTTTGACTTAAACCGCTCCTTTGCTCATTGGATATCATTCTGTGAAAGAGAAGAAAAACTTCTGCTCAGGCCAAGGGTGACACAGCAGACTGCAGACAGTTGATGCTGATGACATTATTTAAGATGATACGATTGGCAATAGATTCAAATAAGATTGAGTCTCCATACAAAGTAAAAATAGTAATTGAATAGCTTCTTGCCAGTGCTAAAAGTCAACAGTTAATTGAATTAGAAAAGGAACTATATTAATGGAACACTAGTTCTTAACTGCTGGGTCAGTTTTGGTTAAAATGCATGAAAATGCGGGTTATTAATTTTAAATGAAGACTTCCAGCCAAATGTCAGGTGCTGTGTCTGCCTACATTTCTGTAGTCAACCAGCTGTGGTCAAAATTCAGTGGAGGACTGAATTTTTAGAGATGAAAGTAGAAGAAATTTAAAAATTTTTGTTACTTATTTCTGGCTACTGAAGATTTCTCTAATAGAACAGATAATGTTGATGCTTCTTCTCTTTTTCTACTCCCCATTACGTCATCAGAATAGTCTTCTATGGAACACGTAGCTACACACTTGATGGTGACGTGCGTAGCTTTGGGGGCTATCCCTGCCCTCCTCTTAGAAATAAAAGTCACAACCTACTTTCTTTGCCCTCTCTGACCCACAGAGGTTCCTCAACTCATCGGTTTTAGCTACAATACAGGACATCCTGTGTGACTCCAGCAAGACCATATGGCTCTGAAACGCTTTTCCCAAGGTGAGGATTAGAGAGCATCAAATGCTGCTCAACAGAGAGAGGAAATTCCATGCACTGCTTTTGTTCTGCTGACATCTATGTAAAGAGCTGCCTGAGAGTTTTGGAATGGAATCTGTCATCATTGTAATCCTGTTCTGGAAAATCGTGATGGAGACAGCGTAGGGAGTGACGTCATTGGCTGTCTGACACAGTCATCACCCACAGCAAACTCATTTCCATACCAAACTTCCCTTTGTCACTGACATTTGAATGCCCAGTTGGCAAGGTTATTGGTGTTGCTTGTTTGTTTGTTGTTTTTTTTTTTTCTTTCACAGCTGTGTTAAAATTCGAAACACAGATATGTGAGAAAACGGCTAATACAGAGGAGGGTCTGTTCAATGCTCTCTACAGACTTCGGAGGAATTTTTGTGTACTCTGCTTTCAGTGTCATATGCAGGAAATTCTTCTTTGGTCCATACAGTGCCATAAACAAACCTCATGCGTATTAGCTTTACATTTTAGCACTTCTGTCATAGTCTATGGCAAGTGGTTAAACTATAAGAAAGAAGCAGTTTGCTTTATAAGGGTTCTGGCCTGCCCTCATTCTCACGTACACCTGTCTGCTAAGGACTTGTTGCCATGCTGGGCAATGGTAGTGGTGTGACATAATGCAAAAATGCTATTTATACACCATGTGCTAGCAATTAGGTTGAACAATCCTCTTTGGTTGCTAAGCCTTCCCTGCCTTTGCAAATTGGTCCACCAGTGATGAGAAACACTGTTATTTGCACCACTGAATGTGAGAATCCTGTGTTGTAATCCTATTTTAGAGGTGGAGTCCCATTTTTCCTGGGTAAGTTATATGTTGTGTCTGGGCACCCTTGTTTGTAGGGTAGTGTTGCATGTTATGTTTTATTAATGAAATCATATTTGTGTTTAGACATCTTTAAATACATGCTGAGTTATTGTTTTAGCAGTTAGTAACTTTAAAAACAAGACTCAGTATTATATGTAGAGAAGAACATCACCAAGAATGGCATGATTTTGGTTATGGCTGCCAGTGCTCAGTATCACTGAAATTAAGCCCGTGGAGATTGCATTTAAATATATTGGGAATACATCTTATCTACATAACAAGTGCTGCTTGCATGTTATACAAGTAAAGAACATCCAAAATTTGGCAGTCGCTAAAGCTATACATAGAATGGGGCATCTGCATGTATTTCTCAGCTTTTATGTCATTGTGTGTCCTCTGGCTACATTACAGCCCTGTGCCACGGTGAGATCCGAACACATTTCCATCCCCCTTTTCCCTGCTGCCACCCTGCTTTCCATGACTGTGAGGGCGGGTGGGAAGGGAAGATCAATGTGCTGAAGCTGCATCCTTGACCTGGGTAATGGGAGACCTCCTGCACATGCCAGATAATTTGCCTCCAAGATACTTGACTGACAAGTAAAATTTCTTTGTCTTTTGGCCTTTATTTGCAGGTTTTCAAAGTGTAAGTTTGTCACTGAAATTTATTACTTTAGTGTTTCAACCTGATTTTTCTCTTGCTAGCATTACGTATCTCTGATGAGACCACTGAGTAGTGTTAGAGATTTTTGGAATGAACGTGACCCGTTTGCATAGAAGGCCTAGCTTTTTTTCCTCTGGAGCAAATCCTAGTAAATGGTTAAACACCATTCAATGGCTAAAATAACATGGCTCCTGTGCATAATATATGTATTAACTGTGTTCAGAACCTAAAACTAAAGTGTGTCCACTTCTGTCTTTTAGAGAAAAATGATCTAGAGGGATTGTTTGGGTCCATCAAACTCCAGCAGAGAAAGCCAAGACCAGCGTTGTCCTCGTTGCTGCCAGCACCCGGACTTGCCGCGATTATTGCCTCCTGCGTGGGGAGAATCCCTTCCTGTCGGAATCCGAGACGTAGGTGCGAGGAGTTGGTGTGGGCTCAAGCTGCTGATGCTTTGTTCAAAGCGGAATCAAAGCTGTTGCTTCCCATTGAGTCTGATGAAGTGGAAGAAGTTCATCGATTCCTGAGGGGTGTCAAGGTCTGTCGCACAGCCGTTTGGCTTCAACCCTGCTCCCACACTGTGAATTGCGGAGTCACCTCAGCTTCAAACTGGAGGTAAGCGCAGAAAGCTCTTGAGACCCGTGGACGAAAAATGCTGCATCAGTGTTTCCTATGAGACAAATCTTGGTTATGTACTGAGGTCTGAAATGCCACACCTCATGCTGACGCTCCGTAAGTGCTGGAGTCTTTCCCGTGCGCAGTGTTTCTGTTCCCTGTAAGTTGGATGAAAGTTCCACTGAGCCAGCTTGGGGCTGAAAACTAAAGTGAATCTTGTAACAAGAATTTATCAAACCCAAGACTGACTGGTGTTAAACGCACTACACAGAGAACAAGAGATAGGTGTGCAGGCTGTTGGAAACACTGTACTAGATCTCAAGTCGTTAACTTTACAACCTTTGCATAACGCCTAAAATCTTTCATAACATCGCTAGTCATTTGCTAAAAACTTGTGTCAGGAACAGCTAGTTTTCTTAAACAGCATTAATTCTGCTTCCACATGGACAGTGTGTTATTCTGCTTTCGTTTTGATGCTCTTGGGTAATGCTACATGGAGGGGGGAGGGGGAAGTGGAGCTGAGCTGCCAACTGGGAATCTTCAACACAAAAACTATTAAGGGGTGATAAATCATTGGAGGTCCAGCATGTGATTAAAAGCTGTGGCCACCAGCAGTGACCCATGGGGATGGAGGTATCAGTGACTGAGAGGCGGGTTGTTCGGGGGCCTAACCAGGGCACCAGTGTTTGTTTATGTTTCTGTTCCACTGACTCCCGTGAGATGCCCTCTCTCTGTAGGGAACACACAGTGAGTTAGGGAAACTGTCTTCGGTATTTCTTGAAATGTCAAGGTGCAGATACTTGAAGGTAATGTTTGAGTAGAATTATCTGGGATTGCAGAGTAAAAACCAAACAGTCAGTTCAGGGCTCTGTGAATCAACAATCAGCATCACTTAGTTATTGTGATTTTAGGTTAGTTTCACACAGAGGCACAGAATATTGCTAATATGACTCCTTTACTCACAACTAAGTCCATCTAAAAAAATATATTTGTCAGACCAGGCACGGGGACGTCCAATCTCAGGTTCAACTTCATTGTTGGTTTGTATAAATAAGAGTCAAAGGAAGATTTGGCAAATAGCATTATGATTTGGCCCGTTCTGACATACATTTGGAGCAATAACAGTATGTTTTGTTACTGTGCACAAGCTAGTGGAGACATTTCTATGTGCTATTTTAGGTATCAGCTGTTTGCTAGCAAACGTTGTGATAGATGCTTATCAGCAGGCACAGAGGTACAGTTCCAGTTGCAAAGTGCTGGCAAGATACAGCAGTAATGAATGAGAAGATGGGTTGGAAGGCAATGAAGAGCAGGACGAATGAGAGCTCCAAGCCCTTATGTGGTGGTATTTTGTGAGTTGCATTCATAGAGAACTGTAGGGCCAGGAGGGGAGAAGCTTGGCTTAATAAGTGGAAAATGTCACAAGAAAAAAATTGAACAGAGGAAAAGTCACACAAACTTAGCAATTGAGGGACCTTTGGAGACCAAAGCAATTTTCATTGGTGAAAGGGCTGCAGAAACTCTTTTTTTTTTTTTTTTTAATGCCACATTGGTTTAGAGACATCCTTTTTTCCTGTCAAATTGTTCTACCATGTGTGAAAGATGGGCTTGTAATTCTTAAAAGTGTTGTAAGAAAGCTGGAGGAAGGGTCTTTTTACAAGGGCCTGTAGTGACAGGACAAGGGGTAACGGGTTTAAATTGAAAGTGGGGAGGTTTAGATTGGATATCAGCAAGAAATTCTTCCTGGAGAGGGTGGTGAGGCACTGGGACAGGTTGCCCAGAGAAGCTGTGGATGCCCCATCCCTGGGAGTGTCCAAGGCCAGGCTGGATGAGGCTTGGAGCCACCTGGTCAGGTGGAAGGTGTCCCTGCCCATGGCAGGGGGGGTGGAACTGGATGATCTTTAAGGGCCCTTCCAACCTAAACCATTCTGTGATTCTATGATTCCTTTATGGGCACATTGTGTAATGTCTGACAGCAGGAACCCCAGCATGCTCCAGAGAAACAGGCAAGAAACCTCGTGTCAAGTAAGTCTGAATATACATGAGGGCTTCTTCCTATCCCCTGAAGGCAGAGATTGGCCTAAGGCCTGAATCAGAAGATTTTATGTTCTCCTATAGTCTTTTTATTAGCTGTGACCGCATGTTTTCAACAGCCATATAATTCTGAACAACTGAGAAGTAACTCCCTGTATATTTGACTTTTCACCAGCACGAGGAATGTCTTAAGAGTTTCACTGTGCTACAGATAAACAGGTGATTACTGTGTAATTGATGCTGCTCAATGGAATAAATGTGAGGGATACAGACCCACCTTGTAAAGAAAGAACATGACACAAGGAAGTTGTAATTTGGTGTAAAGGCTGACAAGGACTCTTAGTAAGTTTGGAAACATTATCGTTGCCAGATGTGTTCTTCCAGATGTCAGGATTTCCTATTATATGCTCCTTCCGGTCAGAAGGGGTTCCTGTGATAATGTGTTAGAGCCTTTGAGACATGGGCATTACCTGACCCTGAAAATTAGTTCCCCGACTTTTATCACAAATTATGCTTGTTTTTAGAAAAGACTGCAATCGTCCACACCCTCTTGTGCAGGAGGGGATAGCAGGATGCCTTGGTAGGTGAAAGATGGAAGAAGCTGGTGGTAGAATTGGAAGAAGTCAAAATTCATCTCTAGGCAGGAGGCCAATGCAGGGTTTAAGAGGTGTTTAACTCCAAGCACAATCTGTGGCCATTTAGAAACACACTGTGTGCAGGGTTGCAGTTGTCCTGCCAGGGTGCTGCTCTGTCAGTGACTTACAACAGTCGCTGTTGCATCTGAGTAACATCATAACATGGTATAACCCCAGCTGATTTCATACCCTGCTGCTCATTCAATTCCTTCTTCTTGGACTTCCCTAAAACTGTAGCTAGGTGCTTGCTAGCCAGTTATCTGCTGCGGAAGGGAGTTTACATAGATTCACAGAGTGGAAGGGGTTGGAAGGGACCTCTAGAGACCATCTAGTCCAACCCCCCTGCCAGAGCAGGATGCCCTAGAGTAGATCACACAGGAACAAGTCCAGGGGCTTTGGAAAGTCTCCAGGGAAGGAGACTCCACCCCCTCCCTGGGCAGCCTGTTCCAGGGCTCTGTCACCCTCAGAAGAAGGGTTTGTCATATTCATGCTGAATCTTCTGTTTCCCAGTTGA
>NW_010240514.1:55053-64662 GCF_000690775.1 Eurypyga helias | reverse complement strand
AAACAATTTCTTGGAATAGCAAGAAACCAGATACCGAGGCTGACTGGTCACACATCCAAGCCCCATTAATTTATGACTTTGATGTGAAATGAGCCTGTCAAATACCTCAATAAAATCTCAAGAAGTCAGTGATAATTTGTGATGCAAAAGGAACCTCAAAATGACACTAATAAAAGTTGTAAATGACATGAAGGCCAAAATTAATAAAAGCTCTGTTTCATACACCAATCTGTGATGTCACTAAGACTTGACAGTTAATACCTGCTTCTGGCCATGAGGTTTGGGAAATGACAGGGTTAAAAGTTATGACCTTTTAGCTTTGCTGAGTCCCTGAGAAACCTCATCAGCCTCCGTGGAGAGTGTGTGACATCAGGTGAAGATCTGCTCTGCTGACAAATCTTGCGTACTGGGGGAACCTGAACAAAGTTTGGATTGTCAGATGCACCGCTCCTAAGTGCAGGTGGGATCATCAATTGTAAGTGGTGGAAGAGGAAAGATAATGCACCAGAAATTGTCAACAGACTGAGGCAGGACACTGAGTACCGTCTCCTGTTCAGACTTCTCCTGGGAAAGCTTTTAGGTGTCAGCTTGATGTGTTTTTGCTGTGTGCCCAGGATTTGGCTGATCGCCTGTTCTGTAATCTGAAAGGATCCTCTCCCTTGGGCCAGACTGGCAGCACAACTGGTTGGTTTCTTTGGGTGATTTTTTTTCGTTTGTTCGTTTTTGCTTCCTTCTGAGACACGAGCCACTTCCAAGAACAGTCTGTGCTGGCACCTGACTCCCTCATTCTGCAGAGGGACAAGCAGGAGGCTTTAATACTCGAAGGAGCTCTACAGACAGACTAAGTTTGCTCATTCGGCAATGATTTCTATGCTACATAATCATCTCTTGATTCCTGTACACTTGCAGTCTCTAGCTGCAAGACCTCTTATTAGACTTTTATTTCAGTTAAATATTCCCATCAGACTAATGTTCTACTGATTACAGTCTTGTATCTTCCCGTATTACACCCTATGGTATCTGCAGACAAGGAAACTTAGGGGCAGAAGCTAAGCTGGTGGAGATATGCAGTGCTTCACTGTGGATCCAACACACTGTTTGTGTGAAGATGTTAACAATACCAGCAAGACAAACTGGGCAAATGAATGTTTTGCTAAATTGAGATCCTGGGAGACAATAAAGCTGGCAATTGCTTCAGTTACAATAAAATTCTGAAAAAACAAGAGCGAAAATCCATTCTGTATCCAGTACAAGAACTTTTGACAGGGAATTAACTGCCTGAGAAAATGGTATATAATAACTCCAGTTCACACCAGTGGGGTTATACTTATCGGCAGCAGGCTAAAGGGAGACACGGTAGGGAATCTCAGCTGTGGCATTTCTGGTTTGTCACAGATCTGAAGGCCAAGAAGGACTGCAGGCAGTCTGAGATCCAGGGGCAGTAAACAATACCAGCTGTGGTGGTGAAATTGTGTCAGGCGAGTTTATCTGGGTGATTTGGGTCATCTGCAACAGACCATCTAGCAGATTTTAGAAGCTGGCCACTGAAATTGGAATTGCATGTTAGAGATTTGTGGCTCCTGTTCTCTTCCTAGTATGTTTCTGTGCAGTTCCTAATACCTTTTCAGTTTTTTTTTTTTGCTGCTTTGAGGCATCGGTGTTACAGTGATTAAGATGAGTAGCAGAGGAAAAGGAGCCAACTGGTAATTTTCCAAATGACCGTGTATAATGCACAGAGCTTCAGTACATCCAAGCGTCAGGCTCGCATCATTTCAGCACAGAAATTCAAGGAATATTGTTGGTAGAGCTGTCCCAACCTGCAGGCATGATCCAATGTTAGTGAAAAACCATGCAATATCTCAGAATTGGCAAAGCTGGAGATGCTGCAGCATATTCACAGGGATAAATAAAAGTTTCCAGATTTCTTTGTGCCGACGGTAAAAGGTTGCAGTGACTCCAGTGAGGGGAAACATGTAGGAAGCCTTTGGGACAGGTTGACGATGGGCATTCAACATAGGAGGTACTGTCAGAACAAAACAAGGATAAGAAGGTGGGACTGGCTGACATGAATCACATCATCGACTCTGCACACCTAGAAAAGCACAAACCCATGAGGAGGATCCCACGGTGCAGCTCACTCTCTGGCAGCCAGCTGTTGTCCTCAACAGCGAGACAGCCTCTGCTGCAAGGCAGTGCACCCGACTGACTTAAGACAGCTACTTCCTGATAAAATCCACTGTTTCCTAGAAAAACTTCCCCAGCAGCTCCTGATGGCTGGCTCAGAGGTAGCTGTCAATACTGCAGATATGGAATTCGGACATGCTGGAAGATGCAGAGTGCTTCAGATGCAGTGTGGAGGCTGCTAGTAGACTGTGTAGCTTGGAAAAACTTTGTTCATGTGTTCATCCCTGAAAAAATCCAAGGTAAGATGTACAGATGCCTAGGGTTTGACTGAAAAAGTTAAAACTGATGCTGAACCCATGTTTGAAACATGTGAGCCCTGTGAGCGATGGCCAGGCCATTTGTGGCTGGTCGGTGGGTCCACCACATGGCCACCCTTGGAAGCAGGTGATTCCAGGAAGAAGCTTATGGAAAAACACCGTGTACCTCAGAGTACATCTACTGAGGGAGAATATTGTGGTATTTGTTTCTCTTTATTTTAAAAAATACAAATTGTTATAATTATTATTAAAGAACCAATTTTTGAGCAATAATTATGTAAAACGTAACTGTTATACTGCCCTCTGAGGTTAATTAGCAGTGCCAAATTCAGCAAAGGTTGGCAGATCCAAACACATCTGTCTTTCAAAAGGACTGTTAGAATTTGCCACGTTAGCTGGTGCAAATAACTGCTGGTTCTGAGCCTGGCTTGTTGACTATTTGATCATCTAATCAGCTCTTCTTTATGGGACTGGCTATTGGATTTCCCCAGATCTATCCCTGCCTGAGAACTAGACCATATACTTCAGAAAATTATAGTATCTGCAGTTAAAAAATACACTCATAGAGAAACAAATGTCATTGTTACTGTTAAAACAAACAAACAAACAAACAAACAAACCCAAAATGAGTTTCTTTCTATTTGAAATGTCTTCTGTGGTCTTCCAAGACACTGGATATTGTATCAGCTGTAATAAAGATATTTTAAGTTTTTAGCTTGCTGGGTAGAGGAGAACTCTCAATATTCAGTCTGCATGATCACATAAAGAGGCAATGTAGCCTTCATGCTCTTACAATATCATTTTTAAACACACAAGCTAGCATATTTTGGCCACTTTTTCTTGTATGGGAAGGCTAGTTTTCTGAGACCATTCTCCAGTGTTGTCTAGAATTTTGTCCCTAAACTAAAATTATCAGCCACATTCTTGGTTTTTACATGAATAATTTTGCAGTAGGCTGTAGTCAAATGACACTAGTAGTTTCTGGACCTTTCCCTATGTTATCCCATTTGTTCCTTGTCAGCGATCCTTCAGTTTTTCTGACCTACTTCATGTCACTGCAGGCTTAATAAAGAAGCACTTTGTGTTTTATACTTGCTCATTGACAGGGACAGAAAGGATAAAGAACCAGTCTCTTTGAAGAAATACCTATTTTTCCTCATGAATGTTTGCCATTTACAGTCATACTCAATATAGGGCTTTTAATGCAGTTTTTATTTTCATTATTTTATCTTGATACTGTACTATTGAAGTTCCTTAATCAAAATGCCATGTGGTGCAATATTGTATGCCTTACAGAAGCACATTGCATAGCTTCATTTCCTCCAGCAAACACATTTTAAATTAATCAAAAAAGGATTAACTTGGAAAGATCTATTTTTCTTTAAAGCCACGCTAATTGACACTAATCAAATTACCCTCTAACTATTTATTGAGTGTCATATCAGCCATTCCAATATTTTGGCTAGGATCAGTGTCAGGCTGAGGGCTGTAATTACTCCAGTTGTTCCTTTAATCCTCTCTGAATATTGGCAGAGTAACTCTTATTAAGCACTTCTGCCTTCTCTGAATTGCTATTGACGGTTCTGTAGCTGTTGCTCACACCTGCGTTAACTTTTGCCTCGAGATGGCCCTGTTGGAGTCTCAGTGTTTGTGTATAAGAACTTCTGAGTCATCACCTTTCTTTTTTCTTCCATTTTTTTGCTGTTTTTTGAAAAGCATTTTTAATTATTTCTTGGTTGACAGATAGGGGCCCTTAGCACATTACTGAATAAATTCCCTGTAGGGGTCATGCAGAGGTGCTGCAGGAAGAATAGAGAAGCTGGGAAACGCTTTTTATCTAGCGTTGTGTGTGTAAGAAATGTACTTACTGCAAAAAAAGGGGAATGGCGTGGGCTGGATAGGAGGGGTGAGGACCAGAATCTAGTAGTCTGAGTGAAATTAGTCCTTATTCAGCATGTGCAGAGCATAAATTCAATCCAGTCTGAATGCTTTCATACCTTTTAGTTCCAACAGAGCTGAACTCACACCCTTTAAGGGAGTAGTCCCTCCTGGTAAATGGGTGTACAGTGTGTTCTGGGGGTGAGGACATATGGGGAAGTGTCAGGGGAATCCTTAACACTCATTAGCATCCCATGTCTGCCTCCACTAGCGGATCTGCTAGTAGCAGACAGAAATACTTTCCAACAGGCTGCACTAGGCACTAGCACTCATTTTTCAACATTTTAATTCAGCCCTCTTAAACCGCTGACAGTAAAGTATGCTTTTAAAATTGTCTTTTTTTTACCTTTTATTTATCTTTGACTTTTTAAAGCATCTTTTTCTAGTTTTAGTAGCAGAACCTCCATGCAAAAAGGTCAGGTGCCCCACGGCTGACTACACACAAAGCCGCCTAATCCAGCTACGCAGCTCCGGGAAATTGAAACAAAAGGACACAGCTCAGCACGCAACGCACATAATCTCTCCGACGGAGCGTGCGGCCGTGGAAAGACTCTTGCGAACTCAAAATACGTCTCTACGGGCGTGGCGACACATCATGTGGAGAGAAAAGAAGCGTTCACTGGACAAAGACATCCCTGAGGAAAGAGCTTTAATGAAAGCAGAGTGGGATCGAAGACGTGCCTCGTTGGGGTGCTGTAGCATTGTTACGCATTTCGGCAGTAAGAAAGAGCAGCTGAATGCATTAGTCCTGAAGCTCTGCAATTCACTCAAGCACATTGTTTGCTGTAGCCTTTCAGGTTGCTGCCCAGCGCAGGCTTGGCCTATTTCCCTTGCCTTTCATACAGTGCACAATCCATTTAGGGATTTATAGCGGCTTAGAGGCACATGTACAGTGCCTTGCCTCTATCTGATTTTTATTCTGTGATAAGAAGGCTTGGGGTCATGGGTTCATTGGCATTTCTCTCCTCCCTACCATTCATGTTGCAGTGAAATCGAATTATTTGTCAGTGTTTATGACTTCTTGAGGTCCACCAATGTCCCCGTCACCACCTGGAGAGGACCCAGGGTTTGCCACAAAGAGCATGTGAATCTGCTGTGATGTGGTATTATAAGCAAGGGTCACAAGAGAGACCAGAGAGGAGCAGGGGCATAAAAACAAATATGATAACAAAGTGTAAAAGTTACTCGCAGTGAAATCCTTGGCCAGTATAAAGTGGCATGATTCCCATCCTGGTGCACACTTATGCCAGCTCAGACACTGATCTTTAACATTGAAAAGTAAAATCATAGAACCATCTTTCTATGATTCTATGAGTCTATGAAAAGTAAAAACTTCCTGTTTGGATATTTGCCTTGCCTCACTCTTGCCAGCAGCTCTTGGTTTCTGCTCTCCACAAATGCAGCACACTGAGCTACAGATTGGATAATAGGGTATTTGCCTCTCCTGCCTGCAGAGGAAATATTGCCTTCTTTCCCTTCCTGCGTGGGCTCCTTTAGTTTTAATCATCTCAGTGTAAATACACGTATTCACACTTCTCTTGTCCTCACAACTTCCTGGAGAAGTTGATTTTGAGTCATGCAAAGAGCAGAGCTACAAGTTCTATGAATAGTCACCAGCTCTGTTGACACTGTCATAGTGAAACTCAGTGGATATGCCACTTATCATCAGGTTCTTCAAATTCTATTCATCATCTGTACTAACATCCCCCTCGGGGCTGATCCTATATGCAATAAACATGAATCATAGGATCACAGAACACCAGGTTGGAGGGGACCTCAAGGGATCCCCTGATCCAACCTTTCTTGGCAAAAGCACAGTCTAGACAAGACAGTCCAGCACCCTGTCCAGATGACTCTAAAGTGTCCAGTGTTGGGGAATCCACCACTTCCCTTGGGAAGTTATTCCAGTGGCTGATTCTTCTCTTGGTGAAAAATTTTCCTCTTGTGTCCAGTCAAAGTCTCCCCAAGAGTAAAGTGTACCCATTACCCCTTGTTTTTTCCATGTGACTGCATGTAAAAAGGGAGTACTGAAACATGGTGATAGGGTCTCCCCTAAGCTTTCTTTTCTCAGCATTGCACAGACCCAGTTCTCACCACCTTTCCTCATCGGGCAGGCTTCCCAGTCCTTTGATCATCTTTGTGGCCCTTCTGTGGACTCTCTCCAGCCTGTCCACTTCTGTTTTGCGTAGCAGGGACCAAAACTGAACACAGTATTCCAGGTGTGGCCTGACAAGCGCTGAGTAGAGTGGGATAATGACTTTTTTATCTCTGCTGGTGATGCCCTTGTTGATGCCCCAGCTTCTTGTTGGCTTTCTTTGCCACAGCAGCACCCTGTTCACTCATATTGAGCTTGTCCAACCAGGACCCCCAGGTCCCTTTACACAGAGCTGCTCCGCAGCCAGGTAGATCCCAACTTGTGCTGAACTCCTGGATTATGTTTTCCCAGGTGCAAGACACTACACTTGTCCTTATTTAACTTCATAAGGTTCTTGTTAGACCACTCTTCCAGCCTATTCGGGTCTTCCTGCAGGGTGGCTGTCCCTTCTGAAGTGTCCATGTCCTCATTCAGTTTGGTATCATCAGCAAATTTCAACAGGGTACACGTGATGCCATCACCAAGGTCACTTAGGAAGTTATTAAACGGTATTGGGCCTGATATCGATCCCGGAGGGATCCCATTAGCGACAGGATGAATCATAGAATCACAAAATGGTTTGGGCTGGAAGGGACCTTACAGACCATCTAGTTCCAACCCCCCTGCCATGGGCAGGGACCCCTTCCACTAGACCAGGTTGCTCAAAGCCTCGTCCAGCCTGGCCTTGAACACTTCCTGGGATGGGGCATCCACAGCTTCTCTGGGCAACCTGTTCCAGTGCCTCACCACCCTCTCCGGGAAGAATTTCTTCCTGGTATCTAATCTAAACCTTCCCACTTTTTATTTAAACCTGTTCCCCCTTGTCCTGTCACTACAGGCCCTTGTAAAAAGTCCCCCCCCAGCTTCCTTGTAGGCCTTGAAGGATCCAGCTGACATATTACACCTTACACAGAACAAGCATGGATCTCCTGTGAATGTCCCAAAGAACAGAAGTACACTTGTTAGAAAGGCACACAAGTAATGGATTCCAAAACCCCAGTAACTTCATATTAAGCCTGACTTTTAAAGTCTCTGACAACACCCATAATTAAAGGCACTAAAGAAGTAAAAAACTATATGCTGACCAGCATGCCCTTGAGACACAGAGTGCTGTTTCTGAAAGAAACAGAGCTGCACAGGGGAAATAACTTTCCAGAAGTCAAACAGCATCCATCAGTCACACAAGATACCCTTGTGCTTCTCCAGCCCCTGCAAAAGTGAATCACAACAGAGATACAGTGACACATTCATCCACGTTTGCATTAAAAACTTTTAAAGGCAGACACCCGTTAGGAAGAGCTTAGAAAGTGTAAATGCTATGGGCTCTTTTCTGCATGGCTGCTGCCATCTGATTAAAGCTCCAGGGGTTCTTATCCAGTGCATACTGTGTATTTCTGCACTATTTGAAACTTTGGGTAATGCATTAAACAAGAGAAAGCATGGTTCATGATTTGACTGGAGTTGCCATTGTGGCTTGCCCTCTTGGGCACTGAAAGTATATCCTGGTTTCCTATGGTGGCTGGTGGCTTGTGTGACTGTTCTCCAGACTGGAATTCTGCTCCTGACCAGTTCAGCATCTCAGTACACAGCTGACTTACAGACAAAATAAGTCCTAATTTTCATTTCTACGGTCTCATTTTGAAGTTAGATGGGTTGTAAATAGTTGACTTTTCTGTGGTCAAATGAAAGAAGTGTATCCTTGGTTGGCTCAAAACTTGTTCATTTAACAAATTATAATAATACAGTTGGGTCAAATGGAATGAAATGTTTACTTCTGTGACATTTCATATCCTCCTTTGTTAATGAAAATCCAGGAAATACAGGATTAGAGTCCCAACCAGTCTGGGAAACTTGCTTTTAGATGGCTTCAATAACTAAGCCCAAGGTCCCATCGAACTCCCCTGAGGACCAAACTGATAAAACCCTGGAACAGGGAAAGCAACACCAGCTGGTGGGTGTTGAGCAGGACCCCGGGCTGAGCAGGAGCTGGGGGTGACATCCCTGGGGAGAGGCCAAGCTGCTGGGCATGGAGGCAGCTGCTGGGGACTGCCCTCCAACATGAAGGATTCAAAACTTACTCATTTCTGCTTGAGCAAGAACTCTCAATTTTTTAACCTTTCCTGTTCAAAATAATTTGTTTCAGCTGCCTGAGATGTTCTTTTTTCCTCATGGGTTATCATTTGCATTCAGCTCCTACTCTAACCCAAATAAGCCTGTTATCTGGCTTCAAGCACAAAAGCACTCCAGGGAAGATGGCTTTGGCTGTAAAAAGGAAATAGATGCTCTTTCCTACTGCGAAATTCAACACACTCAGTTGACTTCATGTCTACAGTCCATCCCCACTTCTTGGTCTGCTCCTGGATCAATTACTGTCGATGAGGGATCTGGCATAATCATTTCACATTTGGATGGCTGTCTCCTATAAATAGAACTGGTGTTAAAGTTGGAAAAGTTAGGAAAGTCAACGGTATGGTAGCTTTCAACTGACATTTTAAAATTTGTTCTGAGATGTGATGAATGTTGTCAGGTATGGGTGGAAGGTTAGTACTTATGTTATTACCAGCTGGGAATCTGGAAAGCAGAGGGTATATTTAATTTTATATTTGTGAACAGTCATTTGACAGGTGACGGGAAAAAAATGCTGAGGGATTATCAAACCAAATAAAACTAAATAATAATTCAAATACAAAATATTTTGACACAAATCCCATGGTCCCTTCCCCCAAATATATCAGCTGATAATCTTAAATAATAATGTTGAGGATACTACAGTCAGCTCACAGTTCATCTACAAACTGTAAAAACAGATGAACTTGTTGAAAATACTGTTCACTGCAAATTATTCATTCTTTTCTTGTTTGGTATCCAGAGGATTTCTATCTGCTGAACAAAACCAGTGCTAGATCTTTAATGTCTAATTGTTCTCATGGATAAAGCAGTCAAAATTAACACTCCACCTACTCAAGCTCAAGATTAAGCAAAATTTGAGGATAATATTTAAAAATATATATTGTTAAATTTTCCTGGTTTATTTTTCATATTTCATAGAATGGTTTGGGTTGGAAGGGACCTTAAAGACCATCTAGTTCCAACCCC
>NW_010240514.1:0-54963 GCF_000690775.1 Eurypyga helias | reverse complement strand
CTTCTCGGGGCACCCGTTTCCAGTGTCTCACCACCCTCTCCAGGAAGAATTTCTGGCCCCCAGAGCTGGACACAGTACTCCAGGTGGGGTCTCACCAGAGTAGAGTAGAGGGGCAGAATCACCTCCCTTGATGATATTTCAATTTTTCTATGAACAATAATCCAAAAAGGGGGGATTAACCACATTTTTTTGCCTTCTCTATAGTTTTTGTTTGTGGTTTTTTTTTTTTTTTAAGTAAATTCGCTCTGTTAATGAGAGGATGAATGTTTCCCTCCTCCTCTTGTGTGCACCGTGGGACCATCAGCTTTTCCAGGACAGCTAAGTGAATTCATAGTTATCCATTGGTTATCAATCCCCATTGCTTATCAATCCCCATTGCTCATCTGGTGCACAAGCAAGGGATTAACCTTTCTTAAAAATGTGTATGGAGAAACAAAAATGTATTTCAAAGAGAAAAAAAAAGTTCCTTTGATGACAGACATCATAAAGCTTCATATAGGTTTTTGCAGAGACTGAAAAGACTATATCTAATATCACCACAGCTGAGAAGAACGGTTATTAAGGTATATTTTATTCTCCTTGAGAAGGATACATGAATCAGTGGAAACTGAATGCGGGTAAAGGTAAGATGGTTGCAACTTCTTTGAACAGCAACAGCTATTAACCATTGCGACAAACTGCTGGTGACCGCCCATCTCCTGCAGCCTGTGTGGCTTCATGTAGGTAAAGTTTTAGCACAGCAAATCATTAAATTGAATCTTGGCTGATAGAATGGAATTGCAGCGGCTTTCAGTGCATGGTTCCTGTGGATCTTGAGGGAGTGTAAATGCTCACTGAAGTCAATAAATCCACGGTAGCTTAGACCAGGTAGAGATCTGCTCCCCAGGGTTTTTTAGAAAGGGCTTTCACGAAAAGAGATGGACGACTTGACAGACTGCTCTAAACCAGAAATCCATGGGTAACAGGCAGATGAGCCTTGTCAGCAACGGGATGGGACAAGGCTGGTGGTGTCTGCAGAGCACGTGGCAACATCTCCATGTTGAGGTACAAGAGGGACCAGAGATGTACAGCTTTGGGGGGAGGCACAGAGAAGGAGAGTAAACAGGGAGCTGTGGGTTATGCATGGAGGAGGAGAGATCCAAAGAGGTGGGCAATGTGACTGGCTCAACCACGTATTTCTGCCCATGTTGTTGTAGTTTCTTTAGCACTAGTGAGGATTCTGTCAGCTGCATGAGGCCCAGCACATTGGCACCCTGAGCTCTCCAGCAGCTCTGGCACTTGCTGCTCTGCTTCTCGGGCACTGGAATGGGCTGCCGAGAGAAGTGGTGGAGTCACCATCCCTGGAGGTGTTCAAGCAGCGTCTAGACGTGGCGCTTGAGGACATGGTCTGGTAGGTACGGTAGTGTTGGGTTGATGGTTGGACGAGATGATGTCTTTTCCAACCTTAATGATTCTCAGCAGGATCCCTCCAAACAGCCCTGTGCAGAGAGGAGAGCTATCTCCCTCATGCTATCCTCCTTCTCCTTCTGCACACTGGGATACTTCCCAGAGACCCTGCTTAGGAGAGCAGTGAGGTATGTGACCCAACTCCTGAAAGCACTGACCGCTTCAGCCACAGCACAACTGTATATTAAAGTAATGTAGAAAGCCACCCAGGATCAAAATACTGTTTGTAGAGCTAAATGGAAATGAGGTTTTGCCGGAAACTGATCCGTTTATTAACACTTTTCAATCTGTTGTAATGCCTGTAAACAAACATCACTGCAACACAGATATGTTTAAGAACAACAAATGACACCTGCCTGACCAACTGCATTGTTTCAGTTAGCCAGGCAGAAATATATATATGCTACAGCCCACAGGTACTTGAAAAGGGTTCAATTTAAACCAATTAATAAAATAGCCTGTTTGGACAAAAATAGTAATTGTTCTCTGAGAATACGTGAATTCAGCACTGCTAGAAAATCCCTGCCATCTGACGTAGAAGGATTTATAGGTTTAGTGGAAATTGCTTTCCCCACTGTCCAGATTAAATACTGCAGGATGATTTTTTGTATGAGTAAACATCCTTCCAATAACGATCAGACCGATAATGTCTTAAAACGAGGAACAGGATCTACATTTTGGTTTTCTTCTTCTTGTATGGACTATTTCTGGATGCAGAACCTTCAGGTAACATGTTGACTGTCCATAAAATGCATTTTAGCATCTTCCTCCTGCTGTGGGGATGGGTTTTATCCACTGAATGCAGAGCCCACCGACAAGGAAAAGAAATACATGAGGCATACAAAAAAGGCAGGTGAGTCTCGGTTTTTTTGCATTTAAATAGCTACAGTTTGGACAAATGTAATGGTTCAGGTGAAGATGTAATGACTAACAGATAATTAGAGTTTGCATTTGCAGACTGTGATCTTTCAGTCAAAAATATTTTCTGTTGCTGCTTTTGCCAATAAATAAGTTTTAATGCCTTTTCTACAGTGAAAATTATTGCTCATCCCTAAAAATAAAGGGTTTGTGAGGTATCTCAAAGTTTGAAAAGGTGCAAAAAAAGAAACATTTGCTTGTATTTATTGTGGTTAAAATGTGGTAGAGTGCTTACGTGAAAGTGGAGATGAAATTTAGGTCCGTGAGGATTGTTACGTTCACTGAAGATTAGTTTTACTTTAGATGTCAAATGAAAACATTCAATATTTATTTTATTATTCCCATACCATTTGTTTTATAAAGCTTTTGAGAGGAAAAAAATAAAGTCTCTCTGCAAACTTCAAGGCGATGGTCAGTTACCAGAAGAAGTAGAAAGAGCATTCAGTGTATTGAATTAAGATACTAACCTTATTTAAAATATTGCCTATTCTTCTCTTTCTCTCTCTCTCTCCTTTACAAAAAGACTGTGTAACATTTTTCTTCCACTACCTTGTAGACAGCCATTTTAAGAGGTTTTGAGTTGAGGAAGGTTTTTTTTGCTATAAGTGAGTTCTGATTACTTTTATTCTATTTGGGGAATATTTGGAACTTTGTATGAGGATTTTTATACTCAGGCACATCACAAGGTACATCTGGAGGAAAAATGCTTTGGGTTTTTTTGTTGGGGCATATAGCTGACACGTGTAGTTTTCTGTTCAAATGTTGTGTACTTCTGCTTGTGACAGGCTGAACCTGTGCTGTTTCTGCTTTGCTGTAGTCACTGTTTACATTCTGTAATGACTCCGTGTCACCATCAGTATCGCAAAGTCTATGGGATGGAAATGCAGGAACTTCACTGTCCTGTGGAATTCAAACCACTCCTGTTCTCCTTCAGGAAAAATGACTGAAAGGTGAAAGGGATGCAAAGTGCAGCGCTTTTTGTTTTCCTGTAGCCCCTTGTAGCAAGTCAGGGCTACGTTACAGAGTGACTGCAGTGTCCCTGTTGTCACCTGGGGGTCCACGAGCCATTTTATAGACAGGAAATGGCTTTAGCAGTGACGCCACCTTCGTGGAGGTATAACTGGCAAAATGGATGCAGTGGCTCTCTTCATGGGATTATATGGGACACAGGGATACATTACTAGACAGTATGGGTGCCAGACAGCCATGAAACCTCTATTTTTGTAGAGGCTTCATGACCGTGGCAGAGGAGGTGCCATGCTGGCTGTAACAAAATAAAGGGGTGAGAAGCAAGGTACCACCATTTGAGCTGAAAAACATCCAGCAGAGAGGAATGCTTGCGCACAGCCATGTTCTTAACATCCTTAATGAAAACTCCCACTACACCAAGTGCTTAATAATGTCAGTGCAATTAAGTGATGATACAACAAATCACAGCAGCAGAGTGTTTAAAATAACATGAAAATTGAAAAGAATACCTATTCAGTTCATGTAGAAACTGCCTCTTCACATGTGCTTTGTATAAATGGTGTAATTGTGCCAGGACAAGCCCATCAGAAAGCCCTCAGGCATCACAGCTCTGAGAAGCCAGGTCCACCACCCTCCCAGTGTGCCCACGCTGGCCTGGGAGGGCATTTCTGCCCTATTTCTGCCTCAGTAGAGCAGTACTGATGCTGAGGAGGGGTGATGTGGAGAGAGGAGCAAAGCTGGCGTGTGGCTGTAGGGTTGTCCATCAGCAGCATGGTGTCCAGTACAGTGCTCACTTTCCCCTGTGATGGGATAGACAGTGAGACATCAATGGTTTTAACAGCCTTAGCATTTGTAAGGTGAAAAAGGGTGATTGTGCTCAACTGTCTAATTTGGGGCTAAGCACAAACAACAAAGCCTTCTGTATGAATTGTACACTGAACCTCTAATTTATGATAATTACCTTCAGTGTCAAAGAAAGTCAGAATAGGATCACAAGTATTTTTTAACTTGGGCTTCCATCCATTTGCTTCTGGTTTATGCTAGTTTGGTTGTTCTCCATCCAGGCATTTGCAGGTGGATCAAGCCCCCTTTTCAGATCTCTTTCAGATATATTCAGAAGATTAAGCTTCTTGTATTTCTCAGTGTAGCATGCTTCCCAAGCTTTGACTCAGTCATTTGCTTGTTTTCCTCTGTCCCTTCACTGCTTCTTCCGGATTGACATCAGGACTGGGTGCAGTATTTATACAGTCCTCATGTAGATGCTGTATAGAGTTACTCCCCTTGACATCTTGGGATTTTGGTCATGGTGTCTGTTGCAGCCCTGCAGTGGAAGATCATGTTTGTCCAACATGCCTGGGCATCTGTGTATGGCAGGACACCTCATCTTAGAGGTACAGCCTCTTTGCTCTCATATGTAGGTCTCTACGTTAAGATGCTGATCATGTAAGGCAGTTTTGAAGCAGACGCAATTCCTTTGCATTTCAAAGTCAATGTCTTTTTCCATCACAGAATTAGATCCTGGAAGAAGAACAGAACAAGGCGGGATGCTATACAACATCAGAAAAAAATTGCAGTGAAGATTGGTCCTGAGCATTTTGTTATTGACAGTTCCCCCTCTCTTCAACACTCAGCCCTGCATATCCATTATGCAGAAGAAGTTATAGCAATTGACTTTGTTACTCCACTCCGAGCAATGTTATCTCTTGCTCCATAAGGCTTGTGGTAAGGACCAGGATGGAAATCCATCCCTTCACTGCAGCCTTTACCTTCTGAAGAGAGCCACAGGCCTCAGTGTAGATTGATGAGGGGAAAAAGGCTGACTCCACACCACCATGGGATGCTCAGGGTGGCTTGATTTGCACCCACGGCCTCCCTAGCCTCCAGAAGCCCTTTAGGGGCACAATACCATCCGCTTGCCCTACTGACAGGGCACAGTGCCAGCCACCGGTGTTGGCAGGCAACGCAGGCACCTGCTATAGAGACCTGCCACCTCGGGTGTGCTGCCAGCATCCTGCTGTCCCTGACAGACGCGTCCAGCTTTGCTCCTGATTCCCGTGGTGCAGCTGACAGAGGAAATACATAGGCTTTTAGCTTGTTTCTTTGGATGGTGCAGTTCTGCAAGTGTTAGTTTCTTCCAAGTAGACTCACTTGCTCTGAACTCAAGCGCTTTCAAATTAAAGCTCACCATTTGCTCCACAGTGTTCAGCCCCAGGGCTTGTCCCTTCACCTGCTCAAATCCAGCTGAGCCCACAGCCTTTGCACTCTTGCTAATGCGATTGATGGGGTGAATGGGGGGCTACAGGGTCAGGCACCTACTCTGTCACAATTTTTGGCACTGCAGGTACCCCAAAGTAGCCATTCTAGCATGAGATGCAGCAGCCCTGAAGAAGGGTGAGCAGACAGGCATGATTTCCCCATGAGAATTCATGCATGTACCACAGTCTTTCGGGAACTGGGTTTGCACGACTGGAATTTTGCAAAAGGTCCCAAATAATTCCTTAAATAAAGCTGATGAGGCTTTGGGACAGAGTGCAGGGTGTGACAAGAAAATAGCAAGTAAGTGTAGGTCAAAGTACGCAGAGTCACAGTGAAAGCAGCAAAGTAGATTATTGCATGGGACTTGTTATAGAGCCCGCCAGTATTGCAATTCACTGTAAAAATGTCTGTGTGCCAGTCAAAGGCACTTATTTTTGCTAATCTGCAGGACAAATCACCTCAAAGGAATTTCACTTCAAAGAGCAGCAATATAAAAATAAAACCTTTCTCACCTTGCAGACCTGCTCACAGTTTGCAGTCAGATGTGTACAAATCCCACAGGGTTTGCAAGGCTTTTTACTTCTGTTTAATCCACGGTGCCAAAACTCCTACAGGAAGGAGCTGAGATCCGGAACACTGGCAACAGGGCTGTCTGCTGCTTTCCCAACTGCTCAGGCTCCTGGAAAGCCATCAGGCTGCACGGGTGTCACTAGAAGGATACAAAGGGTCAGTAAAGGTCACAACATCGTTATGCCAAAGCCTGTGTTGCTAATTAGACTTGAAAAATCTGCTGGAGAGGATGAGCAATAGGAAAAGAACTGTCCTGGAGCTGAGCCCGGGTTATTCTGTCAGAGCTAACTGCAGGAAAAAGAATCTGTTTAACACTAAAATTTCCCTGGACATCATTACAGCCGCCTGTCAGACAAACAGCTCTCAGCAGAAAAGGTTTCGCTGTACAAGATCATGTGTGTTCAATCTTAGCTAAGACACTCAGTTTGTGTTTTCAGTCATGTCCTTACCATTCCTTGGCCATGTTACGATTGTTTTGCCCCACACTGGTCTCCAAATAACAACTCATTTTCCGCTCCTCTAGAGCTCCCTGCCCATGTTTCTATCAGCAAGATCTATCTTTTACAGCAGTTGAGTGACATCCTCTACAATAAGCTGTTCTGGTTTTAGTATAAGCCCTGGGCTTGTTATCACAGTGTCTTTCTCATGGCCAAAGATCTTTCTCTTCATGACATTTTCAGATGTTATTACAATTAGTGACAGTCGTCTTAAGCGATGGGAGCCACCCTGCATCATGATCGCCATGGTTCCTTCACAGTCCTTTCTCAAAGGCTCAGCATCATGCTGAACATCTGCAACATTAAAGTTACCTTCCCTTGCTTTTGTTGAATTTGGATAGGGCTTCTGTGTTGTCCTCTGTACCTTGGCCATGCTGTGTGTGAGCTGTCTGTGCCCTGTAAATCACACGTGGCTATCCTGGTACCCTCACTGAGGCTGCCTCTTACACATAGGGCAGCTCCTACCTTCTTGCTTTCCTAATGCTTTCCCTGGCTGTATAAATTCATCCCTAACAGGATTTCTTGCTTTACCTCCCAGCACTTTAAGCCATTCTCTTGTCCTAGAGTTTTTCTCTTATGTCTTATCTTCAGGATTGATCCTGAAAGCATTTATTTGCACGAACAAAGCTTACTAATGCAAGCAGTCTTTAGAGCAGATCTTGAGAGTGCACGATAAGCCCGTAAAATGCCCGCTGAAAGCATTGCCTATAGGAGCACATTATCAGAGCCAGATCCCATGGAGCACTGAGCACCCGCAGCTCCCAAGGCACTGCTTTTTAGGATCAGCAGTTTGTGTTTTGGCATGACACCATTTGCAGCAGCAGTGCTGGGTCTCAGGAGAGCAACGAGAGCCCCAGTGTGGGCTTCAGGCCAATGCAGCTGAGTCTCTCCATCTCCCCTGATGGTAACTTCCCCTTCCTCCTTTTGCCTCCATCTCCTTCACTCCTTTTGCCCATTCGAGGTTCCTTCTCTTCTCCAACTTGTTGTTTCTCTTCTTCGGTCCCTGACTTTCTCTGCCCTCCTCTTTGTCCCTAGACACCTGTCTTGTCCCAGTCACACAGCTCTGCTGAGTTTGGTCCTATTGCTTTTAACTCTATTATTCTGTAACTTCCTTCTCTACTTCAGTAGCTGTTGCTGCTGCCAGTCTTACCTCTTCTTTCACTTTCCAGAAATGCTTTTCTTCTGTCCAACAGTGCTCATCTTCTTTATCCTGTTACACGTTCTTACTTTTTGTTATTGCTTTGCTATTTCTCTCATTTGCCTTCCCACTCCTGTTGTTCTTTCAAGTAACTTTAGTCCTGCATGACAACCTTTCTTGGAAGCCTTGCAGGTGTTTTTCTCACAACCCAGCCAAAAGTATCCTCTCTCTGCTTATCACTGCAAACAATGATGCTCTGAAAATTATGTTTTACTTTCCACATTATCACCAGCCTCCTTTCATCCCTTCTAGAACTTTTTTCAGGTCTACACTTCACATTTCTTCCTATCTATATTGAGGTGATTCATGGCAGAATATTGTGTCAGTGGTACTTCTGCAGTTACGCTCATACACCCACATACTGTGCCACTTTACTGTAACACTGATGATAAAAACTCCACTCAACATCTCCAGCCTGTAACTTGCTCAGGATCAGCAGCTTCATGTTGTCTTCTAGCTCATCGTTACTCCAGTGTGTTTTATGAGCTGGTGTGAAGGGGCATAACAGGCTTTAAAATCCTAACTGCAGCCCAGCAAAAAAACCCCACCCAAACAAACCCAAAGATACTGCAAGGCAGTTTCCTCATTCCTGAGTACATACAAATAATTTGGCTTTCTGATTCTGGGTTTGGATTAACATCTGGAATGCTCCTGCTGGCCTTTCTTCTAAAAACTGCCCAGTCACCTTCCAAACTCACATGTGTTTTCAGCGCTCACTTTCATTGAGAGTGAACTTCACAGTGTGACAACATGCCGTGTTTACTTGCTTTCAAATTTCTTCCCCTTGTGGAAAGTCTTGAACAATGGCATCCTGTTCACCTTCACCATGCTGCTCCTGATTTTATATTGTTGCACTCAATCACTTGGCCGTTGCCTCCTTTCCCACCCAAGAGAGTCCTGCTCAGGCCGCCGGGGAGTTCTCCCCATCTCCAAGCTCGGTCTCTCCTCTTGCTCTGCTCTGTTTTTGCCAACTGTGGGCATTGGATGCGTGAGATGTGGACATGCCTTGGTGTTTCTGATAGCACTGAAATGCTTTCCATTTGGCTTGCTGCTCCATTCCCAATAACATCTAACCTCCTGTTTGTCTTTCTGAGCACTGTGGAGCATTAAGCTGATCTTTACCAAGAAATAACCTTAGTGACACTGAGACCTCCTTCCTAAGCAGTAGCAGTTGATGGGGAGACCATCACTATCTTAACATTGTTTCTGAAAGTACAATGGAAAAATTTAAAAATACAAAGTACAAAGCATTGTACACTTCTCTGAATTTACTAACTGAATTTTTCTGAAGTCACTTGGCATCACAAGATTCTGCTCTAATTCTCCACCCATAGTTCCCATTTTGACTACCTTGAATGGTTACATATCCTCAGTAAATACTGTTGCCACTAATTATTCTTTTCTCTAAAATAATTTATAAAGCTATTGAACAACACTAATCCTATCAGATTTCCACATGACTATACTGAAAATCTTTTTTCACAGTGAAAACTCTCCACTATTCCTCTGTTACTTATTTTCTAACCATTCACATGCAGGGAACTACCTTCTTTCTGACTGGCTGATTTCTTTACAAGTCTCCAGAAAAGACCTGTCAGCCCTCCTTTGAAAACTGAGGCACACTGTGACATCTTAGTTGACCTCATCTACAAGGTCAATAACTTTTTAGAGAAATCTATTATATTTATAGTGCATAACAACCCTCAAGAAAAATCAAACTGCCTCTCACTTTTCTTCAATATATACTATATTTATCTGGTATCTACTATTGGTCGTTTTTAATGTCTTTCTAGCTAATTTGTCCAGTGCAGCCGTCTGCAGCTCTCAGAATCCACATGGAGCTCTTTTTCCAAAGAAGTGGAAAGCTGTCATGCTCCACTCCTGTGACATCAAAGACTATTTAAACTCTGGTTCAACAGCTTCTGACTTAGCTTTCTTCTGGGTAAAAAGCCTGGTGACTTGTTACCATTTAGCCCATTTACTTTAAATCTGTTCTGGTCCTGTGTCAATATGAATAATTCTTAACATTGTCCCAACAGCAGAATTGTTACAATTCTGTATTTTTTGGAGTGCAAACCAATTCCCTAATTGTTGATGGTTTTGATAGCCCTTAGAAAGACAGAGTGCTTTCATTGCTATAAGTAAGGAACTAACTACTACAAGCACAGTATTGATAATTAGATAGTTATTGCCCATTCTGCATTTGTACAATTATTTCTCTGTACTCCTTGCAGTTCTTTGCATTGTCTTTCACTGAAATTCATCTTATTGACATCAGATCTTTTCTCTAACGTTAAGGCTGCTTTGAATTCTGATCCTAGACCTCAAAATGTCTGTTTCTCTTTCAAGCACGAGTTTGATCGTCCTGTCATCTACATTATTATTGAAAATATTGACTAGTAGTTTCCAGGATGCAAGCTGTGAGATGTCATTTAATGTCTCTTGACAGCAAACTAAAGGCTGTTACTATGATCACGGTCTTTCAACTGTACTGAGTCACAGTTTCATCTCAACTGTATTTCCCTGGTTTAGTAATGAAATATTAAAAACCTCATGCAAATCCACTTTTCCTCCTGCTTACACTAAGGTGGCCAGTTAGATTGTCAGAATGGACATGAGACTGGTTTGACGTCAATTATTGCAAAGATTCATATTGAGTGATCTTTATAATCTCGTTATCCCTGGGGGGCAGACAAATGGATCACAAGTTTGTCCCAGTTTCTCTCCAAACATCAAAACTCCAACATCCTTCTTTTGTCCCCTGCTTAATGCCAGGTTTTGTGGTCACCCTCACCCTCTCTCAGGGGCATCACCTGTCTGTGAGGAGTCCTGGGAGGTACCTGCTTACAGCTCAGAGGCTGTAACAGCTGGTACTGCCGGTGCTTCCGGGGAAGTGCCATCAGCCTCTGTTGACTTAAATATCTCCAATTTACCTGAATATTCCTTAACATGCCCTTCCCTGGTCTGCACTGTGCTGACATCAGCTTACAAGTCAATTTTTCTTCAAAGACTGAGGCAGACATGAAACCTTTCATCACGTTCTGCATTGCCCTGATAGTCGCTCCCCTTCCCTTCATCCTTTTCTCTGTTTCGTTTAGCCGAGCCCTGGCACCATGCCCGCTTCCCCCTCCACTGACAGGACCCACCTCCGTCACGCTCCCTCCTGCTCCCTCCGACCCTTCCTTTCAACCTGTGTAGCACATAACCCAACAAACACTCACCCTCTGGATACAATTTCTGTCACATTTGGCACTTTTATTTTTGCAACCTCAGGTACAGTGCCAAGATCTCAGGTGGTGTGACATTTCCGTGAACACTCAATATGTTCAGGTTTGTTTCTTTTTTTTTTTTCTTTTGCCGGTGTTTATGTCCAGGCAAAGAACAAAGGAAGTGAAAAATTTAAAGGGTGTATATATGTCTCCTGCCTCTGTGTATTTTGCATTCTGAGATTAATCTATATTCGACTAATACTGTATTAAAATGGGGTTCTCCTTGGATTTTCTCTATCACTCAAAAGTAAGATGATAAACCAGCTCCGAATCCCACTGTTCCTCAGACTCTGTGATGTGAACATCAGAAATTTTTTTCTTTCCCTGATTCTTTTCAGAGATTTAACCACTTAGCAATGGGTCACCTTTCTTCACCGTCCTTAAACCTACTAATCGTATGCACACATGACCCAACTTAATTACAAGCAAACAAGAGCTTGCCAGATGCCACGATAAAATACATTTAGTGATTAATTTTCCTCAGTTTTTAGTGGCTCGTTTGCAGCTCACAACTTTGTAACTCTCCCAATTTGCATACAAATTAGTGCGTTTCTCTCCTGCATTATCCCTGGGAATTACTATTTTACACAGTGGATCCTGTCTCCTGGGGAGCATGCCACTGGATAAGAGCTGCTTCCCCCCATTGTGAGTTTGCTCTTTCCTCCCTCAGGTGCTGTGTGGTTTTTCTCACAGTTTAGCTACCTCACTTTTCCTCCTGCTTCAAAGGAATTCTTTGGGTTCTGGAATACCTCTCAGTCTTCACCCAGACCTGCTGCACTACCTCTCTACCAGCATCTTCTGCTTGCTGAGAAGGTCTTCCCAATTCATTTGCAAGTCAAAGGCATGTTATGGAGGAACGTCCTACGAGCCCCCTGCCCCCAAACCTCTTTCCTTCCTTTGGGACACCACCTGGGAAGTCCCTTAGCCCAACGAGGATCATGCTGGGCCATGCATCTCCAAGGGTTGGGCAGTATCTCTGCCCTGCATTGCGACTCAGGCAGGACTGTCCAGGGTGTCCCTGCCCCAGAGTCATCCCACAAAATGACAAGGAACCATTTGAAACCAGTGTGTCCTCTCTGCTCCTTCTGTCATCTTTCCCTTTGGCTTACCCAGTGTTTCCCCTCACTCCCCATCTCTGCCTATCCAGCCTCTTTTCTCCTGGGTCTTACCCAATGCATAGGCTCTGTGACAGGTCCAAGCTCTCTTTGCCTCTGCCCTCCTTTTTCTCTGCAGAAAACTTCTGTATGTTTGTGCATACAACCCACATCTCCCCCAGTCCCTTCCTGCCTCTCCCCCATTCCCTCAACCAGCATCCCCCACCTGGATTGTGCCTTTAACATGATGCTGACATGGTATGAACCCTAGGCACTAACTGGTCATAAAACAGAAGGAGAAACAAAACCTGGTCAAATATTTAGGCATAGGTCTTTAACAAGACCTTTACATTTCTCATAGTTCTTTGGCAGTACCAATACACCTCTGCCATTCCCGTGTCCTCCCCACCAAGGCTTTTTCCCCTGCGGGAAGCTGGGCTACCTCCACCCCTCTCTCCTGGTCCTTCTGCTTCAGGCAGCCTTGCATCAGGGCCTTGCTCAGAGAGGATTTTACGGGTAGTCTGAGGAGAATGCAGCTCTTACCCTGCCTGGCATGGCATGAGGTCTGGGCAGTGTGGTGGGTGTTGGACGGGAAGCTCCGCACAAGCTGTCTCGTGGTGTCCATGCAGGGATGGGGAGCCCAGAGATGGGTGTCACAGCACAGCGGGCAGGGGTGAGGGACTTTAATTACTTTCCAATTAAAAATGTCTGCTGAAAACTGGCTGAGCAAGCTCCACACCCTCCCTCAACTTGTGTCCGTGATACAAGAGGCTGCGAATTGGCCATGCTGCAGCACCGCATGAGCTGCAGAGCTTGCATCGGACTAAATGAGCACGTGGTGGAGGAGAGTCCACAGTCACTGCACCAGAGAAGGGGTGGAGGCATCACCCTGGCATGAGGCAAGCAGAGAGGAAACAGGCACCCTGGGTGTCCCTGCACCAATCAGTAGCTGCCAGGCTTCCCAGGGCAGCTCAGCGTAGGAGGTTGGGGTCAGTTGCAGCCCCTGGCCAAACTGTTGCTGATGACGCAAGTAACTGCAGGGGTACAGATTATGCCACAGCCACATATCAACAAAATTTCCTGAGACAGGATCTGATCTGACATCTCTGATCCACCATCCTCTTTGCAGACCCAAGTATACCATAAGGGATGGAGAGGACAAACTGCGTTAGCCCAGTATGCCAAACCCACCAGCACCATTCCTCAAGTTCGTCATCCCTCAGACTCGGAAAAGGCTATGTGAATCTGGCTCCATTACTTCCAAAGTCAAGGTGTTTTTTCAGCTGTCTCGGCTGACTGTGGACATGATTTATGCAGGTCCCTGAGGTGCTTGCCTTGCTCCCACCAGTTATACAACTAAGTACCGCAGGCACTTCACGTGTTCCATGATTATCCATAGCACAGGGCAATTTCAATGCTTTCTCTTGACCCTGTGACAGAATTGGAAGTTGCTCACACACCCTGGGCTAGTTGGCCAGGTCACTGGTGCTCATCCCTCTCTACATCCCTATAATGTATTTCAGCAACTTAGTACAACTTTTCCCTTGAAGAAAATACATCAGATCTTGCTTTTTCCTGAAGAACTGAAATTTTATCTGGATTTAACTCCTCAAGGAAGAAATGTTCTCAGAACCTAATGAGATTATCCTAAGAAGAGTGTAAAATAGGTCACTGCCTACTACAGGTATATTGCCCCCAGTGGAGAAAAGAGAGTGTAGTTTGTCGGTGGTAAATTTATCCTGCATAAGTACTTACAAACAAAAATGCTAAGATGGGTAGTGACTTCTCTCACGTTTGTTGTGGTTTCTTCCAAAACCTCCTATTTTAATGATGAAGAATATTGTGTGTTATCCGGTGCAGGCTGCAAATGCAGACCTGACACTCCCCTGTGACATATCTTGTGAAGCTGGGCATTCGGAAATGCTTGTTGGGACCTTCCAATGTCATGGTTGGGCTGTCTCTTCTGAAAATCAAATATGGTTATCCCTAACCCTGTGACCCTTTTTTACCTGTGGGGGTGGATCTTGGGGAACAATGATGACTTTGGATAGGTTGCATCACCCCAGCTGCCATCAGGGGCCTGAGAGCTGCACTAGCAATGCACAGGGAGCACTGTGAATAAAAGCCACTCTCTTCCACTCGTTGCTTTTTCATACAGTGTCTAAGTAAGCTTCATGAGCCATGAAATGCCTTTTGGCGCTCTGTTAGGAGATAAATATTGGCATTGGGGAAAAAAGAAAAAAACTTTTCCATTATTCACTATATTTCACCTCAGGAATTACTGGTTAGTTTTAAAGACAGCCTGTCACCCCAGCAAAGGCAGGAGCCATACTGCTACACAGTGTGGCCACGGTGGCAAACAATTGCACTGACCCATCTGCGAGCAGCATCTCCTGAGCATGGCTGCCTGCCACAAACACTCAGGGACAGTAGACACACGCGGGGAAGCCATAGCAGCCTGCCGTTGACTCACAGCCCAGACGGGCAAGCTAATGGGGTGCTGTGATAGAGCTTCCACCAGTCACTTAACTCCCCAGGAACTGGACCAGAAAATCTATTTATTGAGTAGAAAGAAATGAAGCTTCAAATTGCAGTAACTGGGGAATCATTTGCAACAGGAGAATGTTTTGCTGTCACAGGAGGCAGAAAAGCCGGGGGGGTGGGGCGTGGGGGCTTG
Organism: Eurypyga helias; assembly: GCF_000690775.1. Lineage (NCBI taxonomy): Eukaryota > Metazoa > Chordata > Aves > Eurypygiformes > Eurypygidae > Eurypyga > Eurypyga helias. The sequence goes on along the minus strand of NW_010240514.1, from coordinate 40,069 downwards.
ATAACCTCAGAGCTGGGACAATGGGAATGAATGGGTCTTGAAAAAAGAAGTGAAAGGGCTGAACTAAAGCACAAATGAACACAGTCCCCTGCAGCGGTTGGAGCATGGGGGACATTTTACACTGGTTTGTGATAAGGAAATAAAGCTGAGTTTGGAGGCAATGGCAATCACCTGGAAGAATTAATAGGAACCACTTGGATTTGCTGGGTGCAGAGGATGGAAGATTCAGCCACGAATTGTTGATGGCCATGTCTTGGATAGGCAGGGTAGGGCCGAGGCCAACGTGAAACATTAGATAAGCTCTACAAAGAGAAATGAAAATTAGAAATTGCAAGAACATGGCCTACTTCATCCCTGTTTGAATACCAGCATTATTCCTGAACAGCCAAGAGTTTACTAGGGCACTTTAAAGTCATGTAAGTAGGTCAGCTTGTCACCAGAATCTGCTTATCCCCAAAACACGTGAAATTACTTCCTGATGGCCAACAGATGAGAAGCGGGCAGCAGCGAGACACGTCAGCAGCTCCCAAGGGCGTATCAACAAGGCAGAAGACTCCAGAAAATGCGTTTTTATGTCTGCAATTTACATTTTGCTGTGCTATGTCCAGGTCCAAGTAGTGCCGAAGAAGTTGCTCCTTGCAATAGCAAAGGTGCTGCATGGCCCGAGGTTCCCTAAAGCACTAGTCTGCCTTTGGGCTTATTCCCAGCCCTCCTCTGGGAAGCCTAGAGCAGATCCTGGCAAGAAACCAATCCCACATGACAAATGCTTCACTTCAGGGCAAGCCAGTGATACAGGCCAGTGTGACTATTCCTGGTCTGGGCGATGTGGAGGTTCCGTGCTTCTCTGTGGCAGTAGAAAGATGAATTTCCCTCCAAAGCTATCAGTTTTCAGAGAGTTCCCAGCCCAGGGAAAAATCCTTCTGCAAGGCCTGGGGTTCAGCCACCACTCACCAAAGGGACAATGGTGCTCAGGTGAGGACACTGTTTTTTGCAAAAGGAGTTTTGCCTCTAAGTCTGTACAGCAGGACTGGAAATGTATGTTAATGGGGGAAAAGTCTCATTAGTAGAGATGATTAGAGTTAGTGTTTATTACAGAGAGAAGCACTTTTTTTAACCTTTAATTAAAGATGAATTAGAACTGTTAAATGTTTAAAATGTTGCTTTTACTCAAGCTAGCACTTACGTTGCTAAAAGCAATATTCTTTCCTTTAATGATAAAATCAAATATTGGCCAAACACCTGAGAGAAGCTTTCTCCACCGCTGGCTGGGAGAGAGTATGAAACCAGAAGCCAGTATTTCCACAGGTTTTTACCTGTTTTTTTACCCCCTGGAATATTTTGAAAAAATTTTTTCTACTCATGAAAATACCCAACTGCCTCTGGTGAGTAGGTGGAATGGCTGTGCGTAGTTGTGAGGGCTGTGGTCCCTGCTGGCAGAGGCCCCGGGGCAGCCCACCTTGGCCCGTGTAGCCAGCCTCTCTCCAGAGCCCCTGATGGCGCCAGCCATGGCTGCAAGAGGAGGAAGACGAGCCGCCCGCTTGGGTCCTTTGCCAGGCAGTCAAAAAAGAATGGTGTTCCACCTTACAAAAATAACCACTCCGCTCCTTCTGCCACGTCCCGGCTGCGAGCCCCCGGCACCCCCACCCTCTACACCCTGCGCCATGCCCAGCCTGGCACTGGCCTTCAGTAAAAAGGTAAGAGCCATTGCACACATGACAAAGTAACGCCACGGGGATGCGGTGCTTCCCACCACACCTCCCTCGTGACGTCCTCACCCACCCGTGACTGCCTGTCTCAGCTCACTTTTCCTGTGTTTCCACGCAGCCGGCCGCAGCGGCAGAGACGGGAGGCCCACGGCGAGGCGCACAAGCAAGGCAGGTAGGCAGAAACCTCTGATGGCTGCCGATGGCCCAGCCCCAACGGCCACATCCCTGTGGCCGGGCTGAGGCTGGGGCAGGGGACAGGCACACCACCCAAGCGTGCCAGTCACGTTTAGGCAGGACTCGTGCCATTAGCAGGATCCAGCAGGCCCCAGAGGAAGCTGCATTGCCTGATGCCCTGGAGAAGGCACGGTGTGATACCGCGGCCATTTGCCATGTCCCCTTAGGCTTCCTGTTGCACTGCTGCGCAGTTTGCGTTGCTCATGCTGTGCCCTCCCTCCCAGCATCCCTTCTGCAGAGCTGAGCTCCCCTCCACGGGCTCTCCATCACACTGCTCCTCCTTCCCTCTGCCATTTCCAGGGAGAAAGCATGGTCAAGCCTGCTCACAAATGTGGAAGGTTTTGCCAGTGACCTGCTCTCCTGTCCCAGCAGGGTATAAACCTCCCCCCATGCATGCTCACAATGCCACAGGTCTTTCAGGGGATGAATTAAATCTGAAGCAGATGCAGGGGCCACCTTTTAAAATATCTGAGAGTGGTAATTCCTGACTAGAACTTGATGATGGAGGTAGATGACCCGCCATTCCTAGAAATTATTAAACTGAGACTGGGCATCTTTCTAAGGTATTCCATAGTGCACATAAAGCTTTGGGATTGAGAGAAGAGTCTCCAGTAACAACTCTGGTCTCTGTTGGGAGATTTTTATATTGGCTTCTCATGGTAAAACTGCCCACAAATTTGTGATAAGTACAGCATGACTGAGCAGTCTCATCTGGGAGGAGCTTTATCTCAGGAATATATTCCCCATCAAGTTTCTTTGTTGTCCTGTTTTTCTTTAATCTATTTCTGACTTGTTTTGTGTGTATTCAAACAAGTGCCTCTCGGAGCATGCCACCTCTTCTCAAACAGAACCAGCAAAACCTTTTGAGCCCTCCTGCCACGCGAATGTCTGGCATGCAGCTGGCTCTGAGGGCAGCAAGGCTTCACCTACATGATGGAGCAACCCAGAGGTGCTGCCACCACCATTCCAGCCAAAGCACTGGGGCACTGAACAGCATTTTGCACTTTGGCTGTGGAGGAAGAGCAGAGCATCCTCCGCCCAGTGTTTGGTGCAACTCCAACAGCTTCTGGAATGACCCTCTCAAGGTCTTTCATGCTGAGACCTCCTAGGTCTTTAATGCTCCTTTTTATCATCCTTAGAAATCTGGGGCAGGAGCCAATCATTTTATCCTAAGTCAGGGGATGGCCTGCCTCCTGGCCTGGTTCCCAGCATGTCTCCATTTTGTTCCTGGGCAACAGCCAGTAGCTTATTTGATATATATTTTCCCTAATTCCTGGCCTCGTGCCCTGTTATATATCAATGTCAGGGATGCTTCTCCCCCGTTTCCATTTCCCCCCTTATCCACACGCACAATTCCTCCAGTCCACACGTTTGAATGATGGTCTCCAAACTGTGCTATGAGCAGAGGTAATTTTACAGAGTCAAAAAGTCACAAAACAAATGTTTTCTGAGTGCCAGAATGACCAGAGGTGCCTAAGCTGTATGTCGAGGGCAGGAATCATTTTTTAATGACCTCCTGCCAAGCACTGCAAGCATCTGTGCGGTTATGGTCTAAAGGGTAATGGAGTGAAGCGGGCGCGTACTTCTCGTAGGCACTGCTCAGGGCTAATAGCTGTGCTTCGCTCTTCCTGGTAGCCCCATCCTAAAACGAAGCCCGGACATTACCAAATCTCCGTTGACAAAGTCAGAGCAGCTGCTGCGCATAGACGACCATGACTTCAGCATGAGACCAGGTTTTGGAGGTATGAAACGTGCACGTTTCTCACTGTTCCTGTTTTACACTGTCGCTTCTTTATATTGTTAACACGTACTCAGGTGAACAAGCAGATTAACAAGCAGACCGTTTTCTGCCTCTAATATTTGTTATTTTTGTGTTGTGAATTCATGACATGCTCAGTAGGATAGGGGTGCAGGGAAATAGCCTTCTTCCTTGGATAAGCAAATAGCATAGTCAAAGGCATGGAGATGTGAATACAGACAATATTCCTTGTATTCAGTGACACTTTCTTCTGATAAAAACCTGCAAATGCACCTTATATTTATTCCCAGATGATGGGGAAATTCTAAGATTTCATCTTACTACCATCTTCCTTTGGCAATGTGTGTGCATTCTCAAATCACCTACCATGCTAACTGACCAGGCCATTGGATTTATAACCCAAAAGAAAATATTTTGACTGCTGTATGTTAATTTTTGCTCACGGTTTTGTGGCTGTCTGCTAGAGCAACCTAAGCTTTCAGGGAAATGGATGAAGGAGAACACGGTTTCTTTCAGCCCATCGGATTAGAGAATGTTGTAATTTATCTACCCTTTCTGGCTGACAGATGGTCATTCAAATCCAGGATACCATTATATACTCTGATGGAAGAAGATTTTATTGCTAAATGCTCAATATACCAAATACCAGTATGTTCAATTAATTCTAAAAGGTTTCAGTTTCATAGCCGTCCGCTAATGTGAGCACTGTTTATCTTGACAGATCTCCTGCACTGTAATTGCCAGAGGTATGTGCAGGGCTAGTCAAAGCCTGGAGGAGGGAGAAAAGATTGAAATCCCTATTACGTGGGGTCCCAGCCCAACCCTCCCCTTTGGAATGCCCAGACTCAGTGGCACATGCCTGTGTCCTGTAACACATCCCCTTGCATCACCCCGTCTGTTCCACAGCCAAGCACTGAGTGATGTGAAAGCCAAGTACACGGAGCAGCTCTCAGGCATGCTGTTAGCCCAAGAAAGGAGCAGAAGTGAGGGCAAAATCTGGAGTAACCCTCCCACATCCCTTTAGCTGTGCCGCTGCTGCCCTCCTTGTGAATGGGTGCTTTGCAAAACCTCTGGCCAGCGAGCCCTGCACCCAAGGACGGGTCACAGGGCTTTGAAATTTTGAAGGGACGTGTATGGGATGACACGTTAAAAAGAGAAAGTCAGTGATAGGTCGGTCTCATTGCGGATTTTGGTTGTTATTAGCAGGCTTTTGTTATGAATGCAAATTACTTCTGTTTTCAACTGGTTTACTGTTGTTTCTATTTCAGACTGAACACCGATTTTTACCTCTAAAGTATGAAAGCCAGAGGATTACTTTGTCTCACCGGGTTTGCACTTTCTCAACGTTGGTTTTTTGGTGTTTTTTTCTGTTTCCCCAGGTCCTGCAATTCCTGTGGGCGTGGATGTCCAAGTTGAAAGTCTGGACAGCATTTCTGAGGTGGACATGGTAAGACTCAGCCCATGCAGGGGAATGGGAGCACCGAAGGGGAACGGGAGGTGGCCCTGCATGTACACCACAAGGCTTACACCAATTTTATTGACCCTTCCAAAACCCACAGCTTCTCAGACCTACGCTGTTAAAGCATCCCCAGGGTCTTGCAGCAGCTCAGCTTTTGCTCTGGGAGAGAAAAAAACAAATCACCGTTGCATGCCGCTGCTGCGAGCGGGTGCGGAGATGTTGCGCACCATGGCCATCTGGTCTCACTGCACCGATCTCAGCTTTTGGGCAGGCTGGGTTATTTGCAGTCAACCATCCCCTTGCAGGGTGAACCAGGGTCGCAAAGCCAGGGCACATCATGTTCTCCCCAGCTCCGGGGAGCCCTCCAGCTGTTCCCCCCTTCCCCAGTGCTCTTGGCACCCTGCCCGCCAGCCATGGGGACTCGGAGCTTTCGCCTCTCCAGGGTGGCCCTTCTGGTTGAGAGACAGCTTGTCAAGGTGGCCAGAGAGCCCCCGAAAGGCCTCAGCACTTGGAGGCAAAGGGAAAGTATTTGACGTTCAGGATTTTAAAGTTTAAATTTTAAAAAACAAACCCCCCACAGTACTCATTTTTTAAGCAAGCATTATGATTTTGAGTGATTTTCCTCTGTCTTTTGCTCCTCATGTAACACCCAGAAACATATGAAAAGCACTCTATGGCCTCAGGTAAAAAAACCCATTCTGAGTCGATTTTGGTTGTTTGCAAAATAACAATGGATAGACTTTATATTGTCAGAATCAATTCTTTTTAGTTCATGTAGCTTTAAAGAAAAAGACCGTGATGCTTTGCAAGACCCTTTCTTGCTTTTCAAATGCAGAGACATCAGCAACAGAGATCTTCACTTTGTCCTAAATTTAAGCTTGAGGAGTTGGATATATCAATCTTGCCTTTCCTCTTACATTCTGACTGTTTGCAAGAAAGTGGTAAAATAACAGAGGATGTTATTAAACTTCATTAGGACGTCACAAAGCAGATTCTTCTTGTCCAATTAATTTAAAAATTTATGAATAGCTATTATGGGCCGCTGAACCTGAAATGGACAGAGCTTTTGCAGGATGCGCAGGACAGCTGTTTTATCTAGAGGAAAGATGGGAAGAAGAAAAAAGCAGATTGGTATCCAGGATTGGAAAATAATTTGCAAATATAATGGGAGAGTTAATAGTGTCTCAGAGAAATGGACCAAAGGAAGAGGGAGATATTACATAGTTACTGCTTGGGGGATTTTCAGATGATGCATTATAAAATATTGTGATTCCCAGTTTAATAGCCCAAACCCAGTGTTAATAAATAATTTCTAATGAAAGTTGACAATACTTGGTTTTTCCACAGCAACCATAAATGTAATTTTATGCAAAAAAGTAAGGCATTGGCTTCTCTCTGAAGAACCAACACCTGTCAATTTATAACTGTTTAAAGGTTACATTAATGCATAGGAGTCAACATAAAAGGGTTCTCAGAATGATATTTAAATTTCAGTACAGGGAAAAGGTGTTAAAAAATACGACAGAATAGATAAAACGAAAAAAGGAAATTACATGGTCAGTGGCTTTGGTAGCTTCAGCTGGATGCAGTATAAGGCATTTCCAAGAACTGTATTGGCCTTTAGTGTACTCATAGAATCATAGAATGGTTTGTGTTGGAAGGGACCTTAAAGATCATCTAGTTCCAACCCCCCTGCCATGGGCAGGAACACCTTCCACTAGACCAGGTTGCTCAAAGCCTCATCCAGCCTGGCCTTGAACACTTCCAGGGATGGGGCATCCACAGCTTCTCTGGGCAACCTGTGCCAGTGATAATAACATAGTAATAATTACAGTAATAATAACATAGCCTGCAGTTAACTAATCACTTCTACTGAAAAAAAGACTGCAGAAACACCCATGTTTAAAAATGCTTGGAAAATGTTGTGAAGAAAAAAAATCCAAATGTCAAATAATTTCAGAAAAAAAACCTTCCTCTACTCCAGACACCAAGGCAGACTGATCAGTCTTTGACACTTCCCTGAGTTTCTGGGCAATACCCTCTGTTACACTGGAAGATGTCATGCTTATAAACACTTGTGTGTGAGTTTCTCTTGAGATATGAGAAGGGTTCCTTTGACATGAGGAAAGAGGCAAGCCCAAGTGTAGTTGCTCCCAGGGTCAGACTCCAACTACAACAGAGCTCAAAGAGAAGGAGCATGCTTTGGATCTAAGAGTACAATATATGAGGAGAAGGAGAAAAAAACCCTCATTTTGGTCTAATTCTTGGTTCCTTCAGGAACGGTGCTTTACATCCTGTGGTTTGTCCCAGGGAGAAGAAGTCACTGCTACCTTGGTAAAGTGTTAAGGTGTAACAGAAACCTGTTTGTTGCAGGACTTCACCATGACGCTTTATCTGAGGCACTACTGGAAAGATGAGAGGCTGTCCTTCCCCAGCACCAACAACCAAAGCATGACCTTTGACGGCAGGCTGGTGAAGAAGATCTGGGTCCCCGATATGTTCTTCGTCCATTCCAAGCGTTCCTTCATCCACGACACCACCACAGACAACGTCATGCTGCGGGTCCAGCCGGACGGGAAGGTGCTTTACAGCCTCAGGTAAAGCTGCGTTCGGACAATGTGAGCTGGTAGTGGAGAAACAAAGCCGTTTAATTGATTCCTGTATTGTGTTTTTGCATGACTTCATACTAAAAAACCCCATAAGAAAGAATGAATGTGCTGACCATCCACCAACATCTGAGTCCCTGTGCGAGTTCACTAAAGCGCCTGCTGCAGGAATCCAATTTCGATGCCAATGTTGCTGGTTCCACCAGCATCCCGTCGCCTTGTGTGCGTGGTTAGCCCCTGCTCCTGCTGTCGGGAAGCTGTAGCCAGGTGCGGCAGTCCCCCGGAGCAGCTCAGCGGGCTGCGATCCCCAAGGAGCACAACTGAAGAGGCAAGGCACAATCTGAGGAAGAGGGCAATATCTGCCAATAAACAGAAGTCCAGAGCAGCTATAGCTACCCACTTCACCATACAACAAAGTCTCAGGGCCTAGAAAAATATGCAGTTTCTATTCTTATAGGCAATTATGAAGTATAAATTATACTGAGTGCAACTTTAGATTTGTGGTAAGCAACATCCTGCAGCAGATGAAGTGACAAGCTTCAGAGCAAGGGTGTATAGCTCCTGGTGCCCCACATCTATGGCTAGAGCAACCCAAACACTTGACCTCAATTTTTTTGCTTTTTGCTCACACTTCATGTGAAATGCATGAAAGCTCCTTGAAGGGGGACATTTTGGGTAAATGCTGTTTCGTTCTCTAGTTTGAGCAGTAATCCCACTTTCTGCCTTATTTTCCAACTGGTTGATCAGATTTAAGAGGAAAATTGCTGACTGAAGTCTGAAAATTATTAAACCAGGATTCTTTCTTTCTAATAAATAACACATTCATACTTGGAGACGCTAAGTGAGTAGCATCTGTCAATCTCCAAAAGAAACTAAAATCAGTGCTTCTGTTTTTCTTGGCTGCAGTTCCATCCAGTTAAAAAACAAGTATTGCCAAATGACCCACAAAAAGCTATCAGAGGGGAAATTGCTGTACCATATTCTGATGCAAGAGTGTTGACATCACCTCCACAGCAATGAAACAGCAAAATATATGATAAATAAACAAAGCATCAGAAGATAGCTAATGTATTCTGAAGGACAAAAAGAAGGAAAATCTGACTGATAGGAGGTCAGAATCAGTAAGATGCACAGATTTAACTAATGATAAGGTTGCAGAACACGTTGCTTGGGAAAGCTGTGGAGGTCTTTAAGGGCATGTTAGCAACTTGGGGAGTAGCAGAACTAGAGCTGAGACTGCCATGGGGTGAGAAGATCAACTTCTCAGCCTGCTGAGGTGTTTTATGATTTTATGAAAGGAAGGCAAGTGATGTGGTTCTTGATTCCCTGTGGGGTATCAGTTTGGCAAGAATTTTCTTGTTCTGTTTTATTTTTATCTTACTGTTCATTGGAATTCACAGCCTGAACACCGTCTACTTTCTCATTATTAAAGCTTTTTCTTCACTCAGCATATTAGACAAGGTTCAGGTGTTCCTTAGGCCTTTGCAAAGTTTTCTCAGGTCCCTAGTACAATAAAAAAGGACAATAAAATGACATTATGTTCAGCGATAGCATGAGTGCCTATGTACTCCTTCATTTAGCTGCATGATACCAATCAATCATCTATGTTGCTAGCATTTATGGTTGTCTAAAGAAGAATAATATTGAACTACTCAGATTCTGCCACACAGTCTTGTGCTTGAAAAAATTGTCTTGTACAAAATGGTTGTGAATGCCTTGAATAGCAAGTTGACAGATTTTCTTTATTTTATTCAGTGGCAACTGCAGGTTCGAGTGCATTATGAATGCTGGGGAAGAATGAATGCTGGTCTCCCCTTAAGACTGAATGGGTCTGCCTACCTACCTTTTCTGCATGCCTTTGCATGTGGATTATATTTTTCCTTGGTGACTGCCTTTTTAAAGTTCTTTGCCAAACTTTGTCTTGTCTTGGAAACCACTGTGGACCTCACTGACACCTAAATCTGAGCCAAGCACTTTCACTCAAAGACTACATACAGATAGGAAAGCAACATAGAATCATAGATTTAGTCTGGAAAAGACCTTTAAGATCATCAAGTCCAGCCATTAACCCAGCACTTCTAACATCACCATCAGTGGGAACCCGCACATGCAGAAGGGCTGCTAACATAAGAAATTGCATTGTGTTTTTATCACTGCGTGACGGACATCTGTCTACCATTAGCCCTGCTGTAATTCAATAGAATCATAGAATCATGGAATGGTTTGGGTTGGAAGGGACCTTAAGGATCATCCAGTTCCAACCCCCCTGCCATGGGCAGTGACACCTTCCACTAGACCAGGTTGCTGAGAGCCTTGGCCAGCCTGGCTTTGAACACTTCCAGGGATGGGGCATCCACAGCTTCTCTGGGCAACCTGTTCCAGTGCCTCATCACCCTCTCCAGGAAGAATTTTTTCCTGATATCTAAACTAAATCTCCCCGCTTTCAATTTAAACCAGTTACCCCTTGTCCTGTCACTACAGGCCCTTGTAAAAAGCCCCCCCCAGCTTCCTCGTAGCCCCTTCAGGTACTGGAAGGTGCTATAAGGTCTCCCCGGAGCCTTCTCTTCTCCAGGCTGAACAAGCCCAATTCTCTCCGTTGCGTACCAGCTCCAGCCCTAACTCGAAGGACTGGTGGCTGATACCCGGGTGTGATCATCAGGCTCTCATTGAGTAGCTGGAAGTTCACAGTGTGCAGAGAAATTACCTGCATCCTTCATGGCACTAGGATGGCTTTGATAAATGTAAATTATTTTATCGTACAAAGGATCTGTTGATAGCACAGATCTCTACGGAGAGAAGTTTGCTGGTAGTCAGAGAGGAAAAAGTGCCCTCATTGCTCTTTCCCATTTTCTGCTCCATTATTTTTGTCATTCAGTAGCAATTATGGTGGCCTAGCTCTCCAGTCACCTTTTCTAGCACTAGTTTGCTGAGAAGAAGAAATGGCTTTAAGTGGAATGGCTTTAGCTGAATGGAAGGTATTTTATTTTCAGCAGACTGTTACTGTCCAGATCATTACTTAACAAAACCCACAACCTGCCGCTTTACTATTTTTCAGTCACATAAGAAGCCAAGTTTTTAATGGGGTGGCCTTTATTATTCCTAGAGTCACAGTTACGGCAATGTGCAACATGGATTTTAGCCGCTTTCCTCTGGACACACAGACCTGTTCCCTGGAGATTGAAAGCTGTAAGTAAAGCGGGGGCATAGAGGGCCTGAAGGCTGCACCTAATGGGCACCCAAATTTGTTTAGTTATATCAGTAATTATACCAATAATGAAACTGCTGCTACATTCATGGGACCTCTAACCAAAGGCAGCAGACTTCAACGCCAAGAAAACCTCCCTGCCCATATTTTCTCACTAGAAGTAGACAATGTTTGCAACAATGCAGTGTTTTTAAACCCCAGCTGTGAGTGCTGCCCTGCCAGCATCCCGGAAAGCCAGGCAGGCTGCCCCACTGCTGCCTTGTCCCCAAAGGACCTCGAGCTGCTTGCCTTCAGGTTGGCAATTCCCAGCAGCACCTGCCTGTCCACGTACCCTCAAACATAAATAAATGGCACTCTGCCCTCCACGTGCACCATATGCCCTCCCATGGTGCAGAAAGCATGACGGGGCAGCGACATTAATCACCTTCCTCTTGCGTTTCTTATACCCATGTGAGCTAAACCCAGCTTACACCCACACATAGCTCCTTTGTCTCAGGTATGACGCACACATGAGCTGGCTGGATTTCATACAGAGATATTTTAAACTTTCAATTTTTTTCTTCTCCTTCTTAAGCTTGCAGTAAAGAATTTATGATATTTAAATATATTAAATATACTAAATATATTTATGTGTGACTTTTTTCTCCCTCTCTGGGAAGAATTGTTACTAAAGCTCAACTGAAAGTATTAACATTACTATATTTCCACGTGTATTAAAAAAACCCAAGACCTGTAATGTTCATGTGTGCATCGCAAACAGAAAGTTTACCCAACAGTTTGTCCTCCGACATGCCTCACACTGTTAATGCCCTCTTCCTCCCATCACCCCAAGCAGCTCTTTCCTCTAAGTCTCCTTTCCTTTGCTTCTGATTTTGGGATGATTGCAAGGGTCAGTTTTTCAAGTTCTGATGTGTGGATTACCTGACATACACATTATGTGTGAGAAATTATGTTTAGAGAACAGAAGGGTTTACAAAATGCAACAGGCATCAGGGCTGAGGGCTGTGACAATGAGCTCATCTACTCTTCAATACAATCATGTCACAGAATCGCAGAATCACAGAATGGTTTGGGTTGGAAGGGACCTTAAAGACCATCCAGTTCCAACCCCCCTGCCATGGGCAGGGACACCTTCCACCAGACCAGGTTGCTCAAAGCCTCATCCAGCCTGGCCTTGAACACTTCCAGGGATGGGGCATCCACAGCTTCTCTGGGCAACCTGTGCCAGTGCCTCACCACCCCCTCCAGGAAGAATTTCTTCCTGATATCTAATCTAAACCTCCCCACTTTCAATTTAAACCCGTTACCCCTTGTCCTGTCACTACAGGCCCTTGTAAAAAGCCCCTCCCAGCTTCCTTGTAGGCCCTTCCTTGTTTGTCCACCATCGTCCTGTCTCTCAGCCTGCCGGTGTCATTTGGCCTCTTCAGCTGGGACCTCACAGGCAGCCTGGAAGGTTACCCCGGGTTGTGGGTGCGATAGCATCTGATTCAGTGCACTGCACTGAGGTTTGCTCTGCTCCCCTAGATGCCTACACTGAAGATGACCTCATGCTCTATTGGAAGAATGGGAATGATTCCCTAAAAACTGATGAGAGGATATCACTCTCCCAGTTCCTGATCCAGGAGTTTCACACCACCACAAAGCTCGCCTTTTACAGCAGCACAGGTGGGTACTGGGGTGGTTGCCAGAGAGTGGGTTGGGGAAGAAGAGGCTCAAAATGTCCCTCAACCTTGGCCATGAAGGACTGTTCACTGGGAGTCTCCCTGTGGCCCATCAGACCTGCCTGTCTTCCATGCCGAGGCTGCTGTCCCTGACACACACTTCCATCTTGCTGGTTATGCTGGAAGGGCAATCCCTCTTCACACCAAGCCCTAACATGAATTAAACTCTCCGGGTGCATGGGTTATATTACCTTTTCTGGAAGGTGCGGTCCTGAGAGATGCTAGGACTTCGATTGTTGGTTTAGTAAGGAGTCTTTTCTGTAAAGTGCAACAATCTGTGATCATTAACTGTGATTTTCTAAAAGCAAACGAGGCGCTATTACCCCGGATGCAACGTCACCTTGTCTGAAAGTAGCTTGATGTTGGCGTGACTTCTTTTTCCTTCTCTGTCTTGCACAGGGTGGTACAATCGCCTCTACATAAACTTCACTTTACGCCGACACATCTTCTTCTTCTTGCTCCAAACCTACTTCCCTGCCACCCTGATGGTGATGTTGTCCTGGGTCTCCTTCTGGATCGATCGCCGGGCGGTTCCCGCTAGAGTCCCGTTAGGTAAAAACAATCTTGTAGTCAGCAGAACTAAATGACAATTGCTGCAACTGCAGCCTTGACCATCACGCCGAAATCCCCTGTGCTATGCACTGCCCCTGCACTGCCCTGTGGCACGAAAATCAGCTGTGCCACACGCGTCTGCTCTCCATCTGCCCTGCGCTGCCAAGCGAATTGCCTTCCCTGCTTGCACAAGCGCCAGCTGCACGCGGTGCTCGTCAGAGTGCAAACATCCCACTCTGATTTATGGCTGTTAACAGAGAATGGGCACATAGGGAGCCGGAGCGTCGGGATCCTTCAGAGACTTCAGTGAGAGAGGAGGTGAAAATCAGTTTTAGCAGCCCTGACAAAACTTGGGTTTATTGAGTTTTGCTGGAGGAGGGAGGGTGGAGGCAACACAGTCAGCTGAGCTGCATTGTTCATCTTGTTAAATGAGTTTATGGTGCAGTGTGAGGGATTCAGCTTCCCCTTTTGCAGCATCTTGCAGTCAGGGGAAGCCATGTGTCAGAGGAGTGACCAGGGGAGCAGAACTACGCTGTGGGCATAAACCTTCTTCTAAAGCGGATGCTTTGCCCTTAGCAAAGCGCTGTCTGTATTTTTGCAGAAGTTGAGCCCAAGCTTGCTTCTGCTTATGCCAGGCAACACACCTCACCGTTTTATCTATTGTTATAATTAAATTCCTCAGGGGAGAGGATATATGGAGGCATAACAGAGATGGCAATGAGGCAGTTATCCATGTGTGTGTTTAGAAACAGCGTCCATTGCCTTGAGACATCATTAAAAGGAGCATAAGGGTTTGGGCCACAGCTTTTCAGGAGACGTAGGCACTGCCGTTAGCAGTACTTTTCACCACTTAGATACTCCTGTGGATCTTCTGTGCTTATACACATCATTTCAACTTTCATAAGTGTGACGTAATTAGTCCCTGAAATAAGAGGGCCACAGAGAGCCTCCCTCAGAGCCAGGATAACACCGACCTACAGGGCCTCCTGCCCTTGCTCATGTGTTCATTGTGCTCACCCATGGTGTAACGTGGGGCAGCATTGCCCTGGGGGGGGCCATAAGTCTCTGCTCTTGCTCCAGGGAAGGCACAGACCAGGCTTGGGAGCTGGATGGTGACTTCAGTGCCTTCCGATGAAGCAGGATGTCCCAGGAGCAGATGGAAAACAGGCTTGGGGAACTGGGTGGAAGCAGCAGGGCTTGTGTTCATGCTGTGGTGAGGTTGAACTCAAAGCTGAGATACTCAGAATCTCAGAGTGATAGAATATCTCGAGTTGGGAGGGACCCATAAGGATCATTGAGTCCAACTCAATGTACTTGTACCCCTCCAGGGACTGTCCTGAGCTCAGAGATGGAGCGCAGCCAGCGCAGGGTCTAAGTGCTGCTACCTGGCCGTGGGGTGGGAGGCTGGTGGCGTGGCAGGGATCCAGGTTAGGAACACCCCGAGACCAGAACTAGAGCTGTTTTCAACATGAAACCCCCCCGTTAGAAATCGCCTGGCCCCTCCTCAGGCTGTGACACCCATCACCCGAACGTGACAAACAACACCGCAAGGTAGATGGGGATGTCAGGAAATTGTAATGGTTCAAAAGTGCGTTATGGGCTCTCTCTGCTGGTGTATTCCCAGGGATAACCACCGTGCTGACCATGTCCACCATCATCACTGGGGTGAATGCCTCCATGCCCCGTGTTTCCTACATCAAAGCAGTGGACATCTACCTGTGGGTCAGTTTTGTGTTCGTCTTCCTCTCGGTGCTGGAATACGCAGCAGTGAATTACCTGACCACGGTGCAGGAGCGGAAGGAGAGGAAACTCCGGGACAAGGTGGGGTTTTCCATGTCCAAGGTAGCTTTATGCCCCTGGGAAAAGGTGTGGCAAATGTCTGGAAAAGTTTGGGAGTACAGTGTGCTGCTCTCAGCTGCCCGGGAAGAATGCAGTGCGAGCAAAGCCACCAGCAGCGAGGCATTCCGAGTGATAAAGATTCGCTACAGACAACCCACCCCGCAGCTCGCTGCTCTTTCTTAACAGTCTGAGGACGCTAACTCCCTCTGCATGCAGTTCTCCACAGTCTGCATCCATGGGGCAGCTTTTAAGATTTTAAGTATTTTGTTATACTGAAGACCCAAACCTGTGAATAGCACCGGAGGGGTACTGCGTTTTGGGTTTCAGATAACATGGCAGATTTCCCCCATTTTTCTCCAGGCACAGTCTAGACTTGCAAACAATGCTCCGAATTTTCCCCTTCTGCCTTCCTTACATCCCATTATAACCACCCGAATTTCAGCCTAAGTTCCCGTCTCCAAATGGGGCAAGCCTCATACATTCCTCCTTGCAGATTCCCTCTGCCCTCTTCTCCGATTCTCTCAGCTCCAAGGTACAGGCCCAACCTTTATTTACACCCTGATTCCAGCCTTAAGCCATATGAGCTTCTCCAGAGCGCCCCACTCCCTCCCCGACTGCTCTGTATCCTGCAGACACAAAACTAGAAAAGCAAAAAGCTGCTACCCAGCTCCACCCTCTCGTTCTCCCTTTTGTGTCCCAGGAGCCCGAATTCTCCAGGCTTGTCCCCTCCACTGCTTTTGTCAGGAGAAAAGGGACGTCTGTGATATCTGGACAAAATCCCATGTTTTTCTGTCTATCTCAACCCACCCCACAATTACCTGTGTCCGCAGCTTCCCTGCGCGTGCAGCCTGCCTCAGCCTCGGCCCATGATGATGGATGGCAGCTACAACGACGGGGATGTGAACGAGCTGGGGCACTACGTGTCCGAGAACGGAGATAAACAGGACCGAATGATGGTGCAGCTGGCACTGGGGTCTGAGAGGGGCTCGGGCAGGAGGAAAAACCCGAGATACGTCAGCATGCGGATCGACACTCACGCCATCGACAAGTACTCCAGGATAATATTCCCTGGTGCATACATTCTATTTAATTTGATATACTGGTCCATTTTTTCATAAATTCACGTAACTTCTGTAGTCACAGAGCATTGTGACGTTATATGAAAGTACAGTCTCATAGGCTAATGGAAAGAAAACGGGAAATTGTTTTAATTGGAAGATTGATTTTTTTTTCTGGGATTTAGGGGTTTTTTTTATTAGAAGCAACTCATCTGTGGCATAAAAAATTGTGCAAGTTTCGCGTTACAGCAAAATATAGGAAATACAATCTAAAATTTTATACTTATTCAAAGCTGTGCTATGTCCTTCTTGTGCCTCACAGGCCACTGTAAACTATTTTGACAAGTGACTATAATTGCCAGTTGCTTATAGATGGTGCATCCCCCATTTTTTGCCCCCAAAATCCCAATTCTCCAAGTACCCGAGTGTGCGCACGCACCTTTCAACTCAGCAGAACCACAACGTTCTATACCAATAAACACATGAACATGCAGGTACTTGCGTGTTTGCAGGATGAGGTCAGAAATGGTCATGACAAGCACAAAATATCCAGCACCAGGAAAACACACCAGCGAGGTTGCTGATGGCAACAGCTTTTCGCTGCGTAAGGCATGCTGCCCTGGCAGAACTGCACTCACAGGTCCATGTGGGAATACTTTCAGGCTCGTGCTTTGTCTCGATCATATTTAAAACAGAGAAATCTATCCAGGCTGTTTTGAGTATACTTTTAAAATATGACTTGACCATACTTTTAAAATATGACTTGCAATGTACATTTAGTAAGGAATGAGAAAAAAACAGACTTAAAATCATAGAATGGGTTGGGTTGGAAGGGACCTTAAAGACCATCTAGTTCCAACCCCCTGCCATGGGCAGGGACACCTTCCACTAGACCAGGTTGCTCAAAGCCTCATCCAGCCTGGCCTTGAACACTTCCAGGGATGGGGCATCCACAGCTTCTCTGGGCAACCTGTCCCAGTGCCTCACCACCGTCTCCGGGAAGAACTTCTTCTTTAATTTAAACCCATTACCCCTTGTCCTGTCACTCCAGGTCCCTGTAAAAAGTCCCCCCCAGCTTCCTTGTAGCCCCTTCAGGTACTGGAAGGTGCTATAAGGTCTCCCCGGAGCCTTCTCTTCTCCAGGCTGAACAAGCCCAACTCTCTCAGCCTGTCCCCATAGCAGAGCTGCTCCAGCCCTCTGAGCATCTCCGTGGCCTCCTCTGGACTCACTCCAACCAGTCTATATCCTTCTGATGTTGGGGGCCCCAGAGCTGGACACAGCACTCCAGGTGGGGTCTCACCAGAGCAGAGTACAGGGGCAGAATCCCCTCCCTCAACCTGCTGGCCACACTTCTCCTGATACAGCCCAGGATATGGTTGGCTTCCTGCAACACTAACCAAATCCTGTGGGCAACATAAGAGCTCTCCTTGGATCTGCTCATCTGGGTCAGTGGGAGTTTTGATCTTGAGTTTCCTGGGAGAGGAAACAGGTTTCTCTAAAAAAATGGTCCAGTGGAGACAATCGGCTGTCTACGAAAAGAACAAAAATACGCCAGGAGAAGACGCTTCCCTCTGGGACAATCTGGGCATTACTGGTCTGTACAGCCCGAGAACCTGTGCCAGCCTGGAAATCCACCAGTAATTGCACTCGCTTCCAGGAAAAGCCTAGCTCATCGGTTTTTAGTAAAAGGGTAATAGGAAGGTGCTCAACAGCTGACAAAGCAGTAGCAGGGCCTCTGTATTCCAGTTACTAACAATACCATGCCAAAACCTTTGGAATGAAGCAAAAAGGAGCTTCTACCATGAGGCAGCAGCTCCACTGCTGACCAGGGTACAACCACCCCACTCCGCTTTCACGCTGTACCCATCGCCCCGGCACCCTGCCACCCACTGTGCCCTCGGAGCAGGCTCAGCACCCTCCCAGGCAGGAGCAAGGAGACACTAGGCATTGAAGTCCCAACTCTCCATCACAGCTTCTGCAGGGCAGCCAGTCAGCATATAAATACTCCATATGGAAAAGGCAAAACCTCCAAGGCAGAAGTAATAAAATGTTTCAGGAAAGCAAGAATCGGTTGACCGGAATCAGGGCCCTGTACGGTAACAGGACGATGTCTCAGAAAGTGAGGTCACTCAGGTGGTCTGCTGCCACGCATCCACAGAGTTAACTGAGGGTTGGGATTAACAGGGTTGGAATAAACACAGACACGCTTTTCCACACAATTACAAAATTCATCATTCCCTGCACAGCAGATGCTGTTGTCTTTTCCAGGTGCGGATCAGCCCAAAGCAGTTGTGTCTCCCAAAGGAAAGCGAGTCTCCTTACAGGGAATCTGCCCTGGGCTGACTGATCTGCCGTGACACGGGCATCGCGCTTGTTCCAACACTGCTGGTTGTCGCTTTCATTTCCTGAGTGAATAAACGCCACGGAAACACACGCGGCATTTCTCACAACTGCTAAGGTCGTGACCTGCAGAGCTACCTACGCTCACCTTGCATTAGAGCCTACGCTCCATGGGTCAGGCAACGGGATCACAAAACCTAAAAATCATTAAAAGACACACCCACACACCCAATAGTTTTACTGCTCATTTCCGCGTGGTTTTCCTTTCACATGCACATACTATCTTAGCTCCATTTTATCAAGTTTCCTTCATACCGTCTCATTCTCCAGTAGGTTATTTCAAGAGATTACAAAAAAAGACCTCTATTTTCTTAAACCATAAACAGTGAAGGTAGAAAGGCGACTCTGGCAAGAGCAGATGAAAGGCTGGCCACCAGGTTTGGCTGCCCTACCTTATTCCAACGGCACCTTCCCCCCACAGACAGCTCCAAGATTTCTTGGGCACGAGTTGCACAGAATGTATTTAGAGTCTGGCTATTGTAAGAACCCATCTGTTTCTACAGTTTCAGAACAGCACCAACAGAAGCGCCAGATTTTATGCTGAGCTCTCCAGCTTCCTAAGAAGCTCAATGCTCTGTAGTTCGCTGCAGTACCGTACATTCCTCTACAGGGTCATTAATCTCATGCTACATATATTATCTGGCACCTGGCCAACATGTTCCAGGAGATTTTGAAGATCCAGGCGGGAGCTGGAATTCTGAACTCCCCTGCTTTCCGTGGGAGGCCGGTTATCAAACGTCCCATGAGATTTTCAAAGTTTCCCTTCCCGCTCGTCTCCCTGAACAGATTCCCCAACCTCCATGCTTGGATTTACATTGTTAATTTACTTGTGTTTTATTTGGAAAACTCTAGTGCCTTCTCAGTCTTATATAAGCGTGTATATAGGTGTATTCTGTAAGTACAGGGTATGTCACATACAGCCCATGTTCGCTCTCGGTAACTGTACTCGTGACATATCTACATCCAGTTTTTCGGCTTTTAACCTTCCAGGGTATGTTTTTTGTATCCGATCATTAACACTCAGCCCCTTTCCATTTCCTCAATAAACCAGAGTGACTTGCTTCATTTTGTTTACTTCTAGAATCACTCAAAATCACAATAAAATTTCACATTTGTACAGCATTGTGTGTTCTCTACCTCCAAAAGAATGATCTACTTGAGTTTGTACGTGTAGGTAAGACCTTCTTAGCTCAGGACCTGATCCAGTCAAACATCAGATGTCCCTAAATCCCGTGACACCAGCACAGCTGGAGCACCCTGGGATTTCACAGGCAGGGCCCTGATAAGAAGCCTGCACACCAGCTCAGAATCCCCAAGAAGATGACACTAAACTTTCCATCCCAGACTGTGCATCACAGTCCTCCTCCTTCCTGCTTAGGGCGCTACTTCGCAATATAACTTAGACCAATTTCTTGGAGGTTAACCCTAAGCCCAGCCTGGGACGAGGCTGTTTGTAGAAGCTGAAGCGAACTGGCAGGTCTGTGTGGATTATGGAAAGACACAAGTTCTGCCCGTGAGCACGTCTAGATTAAGAGCTTTGGAGACTGAAGCCTTTAATAGTCTTTAAGGATGCTGCTAATTACTGATAGGGCAAAGCAGCAAGGAGGCAAACTTCAGCCAGCAAGAGACAGCAAGAAAGCATGAAGATTGATGATCTCTCTTCTTCCCCAGCAGGATATTCTCATAATAATCGAATCATCAGATGTCTCTCTATGTGCTGCATGCCCAGCAAGTGATTCTCTGAGTGCAAACCATAGAATCACAGAATGGTTTGGGTTGGAAGGGACCTTAAAGACCATCTAGTTCCAACCCCCCTGCCATGGGCAGGGACACCTTCCACTAGACCAGGTTGCTCAAAGCCTCATCCAGCCTGGCCTTGAAGACATCCAGGGATGGGGCATCCACAGCTTCTCTGGGCAACCTGTTCCAGTGCCTCACCACCCTCTCCATGAAGAATTTCTTCCTGATATCTAATCTAAACCTCCCTACTTTCAATTTAAACCTGTTACCAGCCCTCTGATCAACCAGATCCAAAGTCCCTGCAAGCCCCGCTGAGGAGCAAGCAGAAACCCCTGGGTCTTCCCTCCCCTGCGCTTGCTCACATGGCAACCCAGTCTCTGACAGAGCACTGAGGCAGCAGCAAACCGAGACCACCTGAACCGTGTGTTCCACCACCAGCTCGCTGCCTGTACAACGCACCAGGACCGTTCGGACACTGGGAAAGCCATACAGGTTGTAGGGGGTGAAGCATCTTCCAGTCTCCAGGAACCAAAAGTATGTATAAACAGGAAAACGAAGGAAAAATCACCGCACTGAATTTTAAGTACTTGTCAAGCAGTTATTATGAAACAAGACTCTGGGACTGTAATTCTGATGAACACGTGCTCCATTTTTGTGCTTTTATCCTGTGGCAGGATCTGGAGAAGCTAAGAAGAGATGACAGATATTCCAGTTACCTTTCAGACTAAACGTCCGAGCAGGTAACTTCACGTGGTTCTCCAGAGTAACCACGAGCGATAGCACTGCGTAACTGGCTGTTAAGACTACCAACAACCACACAAAATTCTTTCCTAGAACTGAGGCATTTGGCTTCCCACTAATATTTTTCAATAAGGACCATCCAGATGGAGTTGTGGCTGGGAAAAAATCTTCGAGGAGTTTGTCAGGTAACTTTTGGCTTTCATCAGCACCTAAAGGAACCTGAACTGGCAGCAGAATGCTGTCAGCAAGTTCTAAGGTTACTCCATAGATACTAAAGACTTACTTCAAGGGCTGATGTGTTACAACTCTTCTTCGCAGGAACAGCCTTACCCCGTGGCTGCAGCGTGCTCAGGTACGTAGTCCTCCAGCAATGGGAACAAAACGACAACAGAAATACAACTGACAAGACCATAAAGCCGCATCCCATTAGCTGTTTGAAGAACAGCTGCAGGACCCTTCTACACCAGGCAGCTTAACGCAGCAGGCTTCAAGTTGCCTCCTCCAAAACTCTTCATAAGACGAAATCCATCGCATTTCAAGGTTGATTTTGGTTTGCTTTCAAGCAGGCTTATCTTTTACTCACATTTAAGACAGATTAAATAAGGAAACATGGGTAGGCTGGCAGAGGCTTCAAGTTCTTTACCAAGTGTGGACACAGTCACCTCATCCTTAAACAGCTGTGATTTGCCACCAGCTGTTCAGAATCATGTCAGCAATTAGTTTATTACCTACACATTGTGATTAATTGCTGAAAGTAGTGTTCTAGACAAATATTGCAGTATTCTTAAATTACAAACAGCTTAGGGAAGACTGAAGTTAGGGTAGCTTAAAAAGCATGCCAGGTATTTTCATATATGAGATTTATGAGCACAAATTACTGAAAAAACATGAGTTTGATTCCCACATGAAATAAATTTCTCATATATGGTAAGGGGACAGTAAAATCCTAACATTAAATCCCAAACTGCTTTAGTTCTGGACCTTAAGAACGAACGTTCTGAGACATAAACCGGAATTCTCTTGCCTGGGAAAGTCGGAAAGTATCTATCCTTGGAGGCTTTCAGGATTCAGCAAATGAAACCAGCTCACCTGATCTGGTGTTGGTGATAACCCTGCTTTAACCTGGAGCCTAGACAGGGTTCAGCCTAACAGAGATCCTTCCAAGACCCTTCCCAAGCACCATTCCTATTATTCTATGAATTCCAACATGCTGTAATAGTTAAAACAGCCCTAAGATAAAGACTAGCATTTAAATATTGTATCTGAAAAGCATTAATCCTCATAAAAAACCTGCTCACTATGGCAGACCATAACGGAAAGCTTCCAACACCTCGCTCTTACATAACCATGCCAATCTGGGCCAGGGGGGAGGGAATCAAACACTATTCAAATGTAGTCATGCAGCATCCCAATATCAACCAAAGCACAAGAAAACTGTCACAATTAGATTACTTTATTGGTATCAACTCATCTTTAATCAGCGCTTCAGTTTCATCTGAATTCCAGCAATGATCACAACGAAATCAAGACACGCTTTTAGCGCAGAAACGTTTAATTAAATGATCTTGGGCATGATGCAGCCTGCAGCCAGTTAGTCTGGACAAAGACAACAGAAGGCTGCATTGCACATCAGCTTGGAGGGAACACAACAACGCAGCATGCATTGCTATCCCTGGCATCCTAACACTCCATCCTAAAAACAGCAAAGCAAGAAGTTAAGCAGCTCATGCAGGAGGAAATAAAAAACCATGTATGGTAAAGGAAATACATGAACTAGCTCGTTAACCCAGAAGAACTTAACAAATTGTAATTGTGCCTGAGAAGTAGCAAGGCAGGGTTCAAATTAAAAGGAGGAAGTTCCTTTGACAAACCTTGGACCAAGTTTCAGTTGGATTTAGTATCCAACTTACTATCCAGGACACAGCTACAGCTCAGAGTCCAACCCTCATCTGCATCATGCATCCATCTCTCAGAACCATTCCTGTAAGGACAGACCATCTTGTAACCTGAAATACCTACGGTCAGCTCTTCAAATAAGTGGTTTTGCAATACAAAACAAACCCCAATTATCTGCCTCTGGTTCTTACAGAAAGAGATGAACAGTTACTTCCTTTTTCCAAAGACACTGAGCATTTAACACATTAAAAATCTGTGTCCCATTACTACAAGCATGGAGACTGAAGTGTCAAGGAAGACTAAGAACTGCCAAGTTATGTTGCCTATACTGTCTACGTGACATACAAACAGAAGCCAACCTGGTCATAGCTTTTTTTTTTTCCCCCTTTAAGAAGGGAGAGCATCCATAGAATTCTCAAAGAACGGCTGGAGGTCTGTGTTTAAACGGTGTGCACACACACACACACAGAGGGGGTGTGCACAGCTAAACCAAGATAAGGAACCTGTTTTTTCCAAAATTAGAAACTGAACACAGAAATCAGTGAAATACAAATTCTGATTAGGATTCCACAATTTACCATTTAAGAGACTGATGCTGTTAAAAAAAAGGTTTCTGAAATTGGGGTATTCTGACTTCTCTTCAGAAGAATCACCAATAACTGTGTGCCTAGGGAAGCGTTAACCAGTAAGGTGCTTTTTCACTCAGTCTGTCCACTGACCCAGCAATTTTTATCTGAACAAAAGATTTGTTCCTTCTCTATGCAAGCAAATTGAAAATTAACAGCCAGCTAATTAAAGCCAGTGCAACACCTTGCGTGGACACTTGTATTGTCTTGGACTAGAACTTTAAAAACGGTGCAAATGCATTTTCCAGCAGTAGTTTAAATGTACTTTAATTTAGTAATTTAAATGTTTGGTTGCTTTCCAATTTTTTGATCAATGATTTCTCCACAGCACCTCCAGAGTTTATTAGGAGGAAGATCAACGCATTTCTGGACAAACAGCCTCTAGAGATCGCATTTCCATACGACCAGTTCTCTTCCATTGCTAGAAGCTACGACTGTCAAAGCCAGGCACGTTTCCAAACACACACCATTCTCTCCAGTGAAACCAGCTCAGGTTTGAAGCCTCTATCTTGTCCCAAGAAAAAAAAGTGACTGGCCAGAGAGAAATGCTTCATAGGTAAGATTCAGCCTATGGTCACCACGTGACCAGTGCTTGTTTTGGAATTTACATGGACATTTTTGTTCTGTATCTCCTGTAAGGGATGTCACTTAGGCAGTACACAGAAAATCACTGACAAGGGATCTAAACACTATCATTTATTCACCACTGCAAGTTAAAGACAACGTTTGAGATCTCTCTCTGAAATCCGTCACTATATTGCCTACAGCAAACATTACAGCTAGATGAAATTGCTCATTTTTAAAAGCAATGATACTATTTGCTTCTCCTAAAGTCCAAGAAAATCAACATTTCTTCAGCTACGTGTTTATCCAGCCCCTTCTGGGATTTAAATGCAGCATCTCCGTTAAGTCAATCCTACCAAGAGGTTTAACCAAGTTTAGTGGGACGCACATGCTGCTATGCCCACGCCAGATTCTTTGTTCAGTTCGACGGGATTTATCTGCCCCTCTTCTTTTAGCTTCACCTGTCTGAAGTCTTCCCTGACTTCTTCTAGCAGACCCGGCTTGAAAATGACATCCAGTGCTGTCATCGCCAAAGCTTTGGCTGTGCGCAACGCATAGAACTGAGCGTTCTGTGACCCTGCGGAGCAAAGTCAGAGCAATTTCAGGTTAGGTTACAAGTATTAGGTAATAATTAATTAATACTTAAGTGTTAAGCGATTACCAATCACTGGCTTACTGCATAAGGCATAGTCTATACAGTAAGATCAAGTTTCAGTTGCAAGAACACTGTCTCAAAAGCCCACTTTCATGAAGAATGTTTATGTCCTGGTGCCTCAAAAAAGTTTTCACATGCAAGTACTTAACTTTCTGCTACTGATGTAAACAACTAAAACCAAAAATAGGAGAAGGTTTTGTAGAAAATGCAGTTTTACAACGTGATCTCTGTTACATTTCCAGAGTATTGTGCTTTAGGATTAGGAGTTACTTTTGTCTCATGTTCAGAAACTCTGAATATGCTGCTAGGGATAATTCTTCTCATTTCTTCTGCCTAGATAGCATACTAAGCCAGGCTGTTAGTACAAGGAGTGGTCATCCCTCCCATACACATTTAAATTTAAACACAAAAAGCATTCTAGATTTGGTATAGTGAAGAGTGAGCAACGAGCCCCTACAGCGTGTAAGGCTTCCAAATATAAACACCTAACCCTTTTCACTTCCACTCACCTGCAGCTTCTGTGTACTGCTCAGTATGATTCAATGCATCAGAACCAATATAAAAATATGGATGAAGCCCAGGGACTACAAACGTAACATTCCCAAAGTCCGTGGAACCTAGAAACAGCAGAGATTTCCTTAATGAACCAGTGTTGAAGAGTTCCGAATGCTGTAAGAAAATGTAAGACAGACATCATCTCCAGCCCACATCTAAAACAGAATATCCTTTGCCCCAAGTACCAAAATAAAAACATTTCTAGTGAGTCATTATCCATACAAAAGTCTCCCATCAGCAAGATGTTTTCCCTAACTAGTCATCTTCAGATACTGGTCTCCACTGTCCTTCTGATCAATAATCAGTTACTGGACTGTAAGGAAGTTATACCAGCATTTTCCTTTGTACTGTTTTTTTTTTTTTTAATCAAGCATCTCCAGAGATTAAGAGACATTCCCTGGATTTTTGGGCAGTTCAGACACTTCCCTGCCACAGCCCTTCGAACCAGGCCCAACAATTCCCACTTCTCACCAGTATGCAAATACTCGGCATCAGGTTAGGGGATGCTGAAGTAGGAACAATCTATCTTTAAACAAAAACAGACTGAGTGAGGACAACTATTTCTTTTTCCTGTGCTTTTTGATTATTCTCATTTATGGAAACCTTAACAGCACAAGCACTCTTGGAAATAACAAGATCAGAACTGAACTCCAGACAAAACACAGGTGCTTTGTAGACATAAACCCCTCGATAACAATGCTGCAGATTTCAGTGATGACTTTTTCATGCCTGCCTAGCACTTTCAGCATGTTAGCTAGTGACAGTACCTATCTCACAGTACTGCCTTATCTATTTAATACCACCATCCAGGAGTAGAAGGTCCTTCACAGCAAATCAGCCAAGAGTCTGCAACTACTTCCAAAGTGTCTTTTTTTTTTTTCCCACCCAAACAAGCAATCCACACAGTATTTGTTAAAACAACATTTGAGCAGGAGGAGAAGTCACCATACCAGCTATTGTGAAATTCAGATACCAGAGGAAGCACCATTTCTTAGTGGGGAAAGATAGGAATGACTAACTAGGAACTCAATTAACCATTTTTGGGCCAATCAGAGCTGTGAAAATTTTTTTCTTCGGTGATGGCATATAAAATGACTGTTCCAAAAATTTAAAATTATTTGTAACACATCAAGTAGCCTCCATATAGCGCTAATTTATGGACAGAAGATATTGCTAATGCCTTAAGACTTGGCAATTAAATGATTGAAGAATATAGATTTTACTTGGAAGCATATAGTTATGAAAAGGGAATCCACAGAGGTTACATTAAGTGATCAAAGAGGACAGGGCTAGCTTGCTATTTGCTCTGCCTACAGACAAATGGAAGCAGCAAGGCCTGTCCAAAAACAGTCTTTTCCCATAAATTCAGTATGCATCTGAAGAAAATCTAGCTTTTGGCACAGAAACAATTTTTTAAAATTTTCACTAGTTTACACTACTGATCCATTCTTTGCTCAGTCTGGAAAGACAAAACAGAAGTCTGGAAGTTGTGCCTACCCCAGACTAAACCCAGTTATTAAGTCCTAATACAAACACTGCTGAGGAGATTGTCAGCCTTTTCCCTGCTCTCACTCGGCAAATGAAGCATTATGAATTTCACTGCACCCCACACCTCTCAACTCCACCTAAATTTATATCCGTACCTAATCTACTACCAGTTTACAAGTTAATTTTTGCTGAATGCAAGGGATTTAAACTTGGTGTTTTCTGGTTAGATGTAGAGCTTGTCAAGCCAAAAATCCAGGCAGCTTTTAATAAAAGTGCAACAGTCATATCTTCCCCTCTATCAGAAAAAAAGTTACACCCTTTAGTGGTAATAACCTAGAGGCGTATTTTTTAAGTATCAGATGTTCCAACGGCTTCCATATAAACATCTAGAAGTGTATGCTTGCTAGATACATACAGGTTGGGATTCCTTCTAGAAGTGTAAGTAATTGCAGTTATCAATGGAACATATACAGACTTGTGCCCTTTCTTCAATAGAAAGGTACTGGGAGATCCAGTCCCTCAAAAATATATCCTGAAGCAGATACTGAAGCCTCTTCAAGTCACTGAGCATGTAAAGAAAGACAGCATTGTCACAAACATGAACAGATGGGAAAATGCAAAATACTCCAGGAGGCATTTATAGACAGCCCCATGCTTCAAAAGTGATGTTTTCAAAACACACCAGCTCCTTCTTGTGATTGTCTGTATCAGTCCTGCGCACTATGAACCTCACGGATGCTAAAAACACCGGAGTAAGTTACCACAAGTGTGGGTGCCCCAGCTAAGGCACACTAAGCCACCCGCCTCGGGAGCTTACCAAAGCCCCGGAGCAGAGCCAACCTACCAGCAGAAGGAGAAACTGGTCAGGGCACCTAGTCAAAGCTAACTCAGATTCACATCATCCTGGCTGCAGGCCACACGAGCGGAGCGTGCACGAGGCACACAGGAGGTAGTGTGATTTGACGAGCTAAAGGAATTCTTCAAAACGCTTAGCTGCCTAGAGCGATACCTGGAAGCAGACCGATACTAATACCCATGTAGAGGTGGCAGCGAGTACGCTCATCTCTTAACGACTTTTCTGCTGCACAGACATGGAGAAGCAACTGAGCTATCTTCCTTCCCTTTCAACAGAAGAAACTGATATCCTAAAAGAAAACATTGAAAACCATATGAAAACTAAACAGAAATAGAGGTCTTGAAAAAGATGAGACAAACACTTAACCCCTCCCAAAAAGGGTAGCATACAAAATTCCGCTCCTATGTCTCTGGAGACTGCTTTGTTATCACTCCTGAATCCCCACTGCAAAAAAAAAAAAAAAAAAAAAAAAAGAGGCAGAGAAGCAACTGTGTAAAGAAAATTCAGTAAGGCCTATTGCCGTATGCAATACAAACATTAATTGCTCAAGCACGTTTTGACATTCAACAAGCAATTTAAGGACAGAACAGGCACATGGAGAGTTTCAGTTTAAGCAAGCTGATGTTTAGCATTTAGCATATCATGTAACTTACATATGAAAGAGCATTATTACAGTTAAGTGTCTGTACTAAATCCAAAGTCCTCTGAACCAGCAGGATCACCAGTATTCATCTACACCCTTAATACAACGCTTTGAAGGAAGCAACTAGCAGAGCTCCATAAAGTTTTACTACAGTAAATATTCTAAATCAGGTTTTGCAGCTCCTTTCTTAGGCTAAAAAGTCTTACTTGTACCAAACAATAAAAAAAAAGAAACCTGCCTTTAGTTATAATTTGTTTTTAAACCCAAGACAATGAACCATTTGGAGGAAAATATGCTAGCGTTGCTTTAATTTGGAAGGGAAGAAATGAGAAAAAACAGACAGAATACCATTACATATACTGTCTCCTACACAAAAAAAGTTGAGACCTCTATCCCCAAACACCAAGATCTCAACTATCCAAAGATAACCTCCATTTAATATAAATATTAGTACTGCAATCAAACTATATATCAGTGCAGGTTGGGGGCTGTTCTGCTGGAAGGCAGCCTTGGGAAAAGGACCCTGGAGTCCTAGTGGATAACAGGATGATCATGAGCCAACAGTGTGCCCTCGCAGCCAAGAAGGCTGATGGCATCCTGGGAGGTACTAAGAACAGCATGGCCAGCAGGTCGAGGGAAGTTATCCTCCCCCTCTACTCTGCGCTGGTGAGACCTCACCTGGAGTGCTGTGTCCAGTTCTGGGCTCCTCAGCTCAAGAAGAACAAGGAGCTACTAGAGAGGGTCCAGCACAGGGCCACTAAGATGATCAAGGGCCTGGAGCACCCTCCATGTGAGGAAAGGCTGAGAGAGCTGGGTCTGTTTAGCCTGGAGAAGAGGAGGCTGAGGGAGGATCTTACCAATGCTAATCAATATCTAAAGGGTGGGTGTCAGGAAGATGGGGCCAGGCTCTTCTCAGTGGTGTCCAGGGACAGGACTAGGGGCAATGGCCATAAACTGGAAAACAGAAGGTTCACCCTGAACATGAGGAAACACTTCTTCCCTGTGAGGTGACAGAGCCCTGGAACAGGCTGCCCAGAGAGGTGGTGGAGTCTCCTTCCCTGGAGACTTTCAAAAGCCGCCTGGACTTGTTCCTGTGTGATCTACTCTAGGTGATCCTGCTCTGGCAGGGGGGCTGGAGTAGATGATCTCTAGAGGTCCCTTCCAACCCCTGCCACTCTGTGAATTGTGTAGTTAGAATAACAGATTTTTTACTGAAAGCCATCTTTCCCTTCTAACCAAAGGAAAAATGTATAACATAAGTGGAGTAAAAATATTTATATGCAGTTATGATCAGCAGTGAAGGCTATTAAGTACCAGCAGCAGCCATAAGACTTGAACAGAGCTCCTGTAATAAGATCCTGCTAAAAAAAAAAAAGGAAAGGGTAATGAGAAACCCACCCAAACATTCAAGAATTCACCCTCCTAAGAAACCAATAAAGTAAAATAGTTCGAGACATAGGCAAGACCCAGAAGTGACCACCTACTTGAATGGCACCCTTTGGAACACTAATCTGTTGAACTCGTGACCTAAAATTAGAGTCAGAATTACCTGTTAATGGAATGAGGCTTACATTAGTGTTACTGAGATGCTTAAACTTCCACTTCAAAATATCTTCAAAAGCTCTCTAAAATATTAGTTAGACGCTAGTTATGTTCACATGTAAGCTTGGAAAATATTATTAAACAAGGTTCTTAAGTGCTATATATCTTCATTCATAGCATAAACCAGGATTCTGTAATTCAAAGCAACAGAATGAGCCACAACTTATTCCACATCCTCATGTTCTCAGTAAGACAGGTCTTAATCTTCCATCCCTCCCCTCAACCAAACCTGTTTCAGAACTATGATCAGAAAATTATTTACTGCTTACCTGTTGGGAAAATTTCTCAGCTTGTACAACAAATACACAGAGGGTACGATCCTTTTACAAAAGCTTTAATTTTCTAATTTGGGTTTTTTCTTCTGACCAAACTGTGTTTAACATCCCACTATTTTATACACTTAAGAGTTGATCAATCTGAGCTTAAGTCATAACAAAAACCCGCATCAAGTTACCTGACAAACCGTTCAAGACACAGTCTTCTGATATAAACTCTATTCCAAGCTTCTTTCCATTCTCCTTGTAAACTTTCTGCAGGCTCTTATTTGGAAGCACATTATAGTAATCATTTTCACCACCTTTTATTTCCACCTAGACAAAAAAAACCCAATTAGAAATTTTTCGCCAACCTGTGCCAGTCTAACAAACAACTTAAAGCCCAGCAAAGTTAAGTACATGTCCATACTTCAAGCCCATGTCAAGAGAGACACAAGTGCTAAGTTTTTTATAAAAAAATATAGCATTCTGCCAAATACTAGCCTTGATCAAAACACAGCTGGTGTCCTGTCAAGCTTGCACTAGAGAGCCAAACTCCAGAAGCATGGACTGCATGGAGAGTATCTCCAAAAATAGTAAGCAAACATTCCCTGTACCAGCTTCTAGTGATTTTCATTACACAGAATTTCCATTTCATAGAAATCAATTCAGTCTTTCAAGTTCTTTTGCCATTTTTGTTTAGCACACTTCCAATAACTACAGCCTCATTCACGAAATAACGTCACACAGGCAAGTTTGAAAACATGTGAAAATCATACTGATGTCAAGTTTCAAAAGAGACCTTTACTTTCATTCTGCATAAAGTATGCTTTTATGAAATCCTTTTTTAGCCAGAGTGGAGGGGCCATACTAGGAAAACAGCATCTAATACCTCAATTAGACCTTAATACTCACTAGCTCACATTACTACACACTATATCTATTTTTTTCTGGTGAGCAGAGACATCTTCCCACAGCTGTATTAACCATCAACCTGTAATGCAGAGCAGGTTGAACCACCTATCTTAGCAACACATTGCAAGATAACGACATTGCTGGACCCAGCTGCAGGAGACAGACACTTGCATTTACTCAAAGCAAAACAAAGAATGCTAACTTTTAAAAAAAAAAAAATCAATATTTTCCACATTTGGTTGCTACATGAGCCTGCTGTTTAATGGGGTAGAGGAAACAGAGGGAAGCTCCAGCTCACTGAAAGAAGAGCTAAAGGTACCATTCATCTTGCATCAGGGGAGGTTTAGATTAGATATTAGGAAAAACTGCTTCACTTCAAGAGTGGTCAGGCATTGGAACAGGCTGCCCAGGGAAGTGGTGGAGTCACCATCCCCAGAGGTGTTCAAGGAGCATGTAGACATGGCACTTGAGGACATGGTCTAGTGGGTACGGTAGTGTTGGGTTGGTGGTTGGACTAGATGGTCTTATAGGTCTTTTCCAACCTTAGTGGTTCTGTGATCTTGACCTGTAGTTACGAAGTGGTCAGACCGTCCTATACTCAAGCTCCTGGGGAGCTTGTAGAGCAAATAAATCCACCTGAGACTCATGTCCAGCACATGAATCACAAGGTGACTGTGACCATCCAGCACAGATTCACAAGAGAGCAGATGGTGCAAGACCAAGCTTAGCTTTTCATGATGATCAGTCTGGCTCAGTGGACACAGAAGACATTTAGGCTCAAAGTGTTATTCCTGTCTACAGTTCTCAGATGGGGAGGGTACAGAGAAGACAACCAGACTGCTCAGAGATGCTCAGTGATATGACAAGAGGCAACAAAGGAAATTCCTATAAGATACAAGAAAACCACAGAGGTTGGTTGAAGTTGGAAAGCATCTCTGGACATCTTGTCCAACTCCCTTGCTCAAGCAGGGTGACCTAGAGCCGATTGCTCAGGACACTATCAGTGTAGCTTTTGAGTACCTCCAAGGCTGTAAACACCACAACATCTCCAGGCAACCTGTTCCAGTGCTCTGTCATCACAGTATAAACATCAAGAAAAACCTTGTTCACCACGAGTTAGAGCACTGTTGAGAGAGGTTGTAGAATTCAATTCTTGGAGTTACTCAGAAATCCACATGGCACTGAGTAATCTGCTCTAAGTGGCCCTGCTCTGAACAAAAAGTTAGACTAGGTGACATCTGGACATCCCTCCCAACCTACATTATTCTATGATTCTGTGGTATCCTATTTATAAACCAAAGCTTTATTTCAGGACACAAAGCAGCAGAATAACAAACAGTATAATAGAAATTTTGATTTTTCAGCTAAACACCATGCAGACAAATCCTGTAAAAGTCTTGATTTCCTATTCTGGCCTACCCTACTCCAGCATAACAGAAACACAAAGCCATGAATACATTCTTACTTTGCATCCAGTGGCCAGTGCTGCAGATTTGAAGCAGTTTTCAACCTTCTCTGTCAGAACAGAAAGATCTTTCATTGAAGGGGCACGCAAGTAAAACTCTAGTTCAGTGTAAGAAGGAATGATGTTAGGTTTCACGCCACCATTTTTTATTACACCTGCAGAAAGGGGAAAGTTACATTGTCAGCGTTAAATACAAACGCTTGATCTTCAGCCCTGTAATGGAACCATTTGCTCAAAAACTATAAACAAAAAACAAAACATCAGCTGAGCATGAAATACATAAAGAACATCAAAAAACAGAGTATGTGCACAAAGTTTCTTCATCGTGTCAGATTAAGTGGAACATGTACATGTTTTTCAGCACAATTTCATTGCATTCTTTGGTTAGACATCTGTCAGAAACCTAAAGACAAGCAAAAATAACATTTGTAATGAAACCCCTGAAATTCAATGCATTAGACTCATAAAACAATCTGGCTTCCACTGAAATTAAAAACAAGATGTTGTAAAGGCTTCCCTGGATTCCAGCTCAAAGGTTTCCTCAACTAGAATGTTTCTAACTCATTTTGCCAGCTTGGAGAGAAATTGAGTAAGTTGCATTTCTCAGCAATAGTAATGGAGTAATGTATAAAGTTCACTAGAATGCTTGTAATACTTTAGAAATATTGGGATGTGTAAAGTTCACTAGAATGCTTGTAATAATTCTTTAGAAATATTGGGATGTATAACATAGGTAGTTTTAGTCAGAACTGAAGTTTGAGTTGAAATTGTTCCCTCAAGGAAATGTGTGTCAACTGTGTAGTTTTCAATTATGGCA
Source organism: Eurypyga helias (assembly GCF_000690775.1). Lineage (NCBI taxonomy): Eukaryota > Metazoa > Chordata > Aves > Eurypygiformes > Eurypygidae > Eurypyga > Eurypyga helias. Next base: position 6,713 of record NW_010240514.1, on the reverse strand, counting down.
TTACCATAAAAGATCATAATATTTAGGTACTTCAACAATAAAACATGTTAGAACTCAGTGCTACGTTAGATTTCAGTGTATTAACAGGCCATTGCTTTCAATGGGCTACTTGTTCCCCTGGCCTCCTAACCTCAACTTACGTATGCGGAATAAGGTTTGTTTTCTGTAGAACCCGAGAAACCATCTCCCTCAAAGGTACCTCATGCCCAAAGAGCAATGGAGCTGGGGAAGGGTCTGGAGCACAAGTCCTGTGAGGACTGGCTGAGGGAACTGGGGTTGTTTAGTCTGGAGGAGAGGAGGCTCAGGGGAGACCTTATCGCTCTCTACAACTGCCTGAAAGGAGGTTGCAGAGCAGTGGGGGTTGGTCTCCTGTCCCAGGTGACAAGCAACAGGACAAGAGGAAACAGCCTCAAGTGGTGCCAGGGGAGGTTTACACTGGATAGTAGGAAAGATTTCTTCAGTGAAAGGGTTGTCAGGCATTGGAATGGACTGCCCAGGGAAGTGGTTGATTCCCCACTCCTGCAGGTATTTAAAAGACATGTAGATGTGGTGCTTAGGGACATGGCTTAGTGATGGACCTGGCAGTGTTAGGTTTATGGTGGGACTCAATCTTTTATGTCTTTTCCAAACTAAATGATTCTATGATTATGGAAATACTGCACAAAGTTACCGATATGTCACTGAAGCCTGAAAAGACAGTACTCAGGATGCAAATAGGCAACAAATCTGTACTTTTGGCGCAGAAAACCTATTGAGACTATGAATTCCCTTTCCCTAATCTCTAACACTAAGTAAACTAAGTGAATTAAACCACTATCAGTACTAGTCCATAACAAAAGGAACAGATAAGAGGGACAGACATCACAGAAGTCAGCAAGTAAGTAATCATGCAAATTTGCATGACATCATAACATGTTCGATCAGAGCAAGTAGCTTAATGAGTGAACAGTTTTCATGTGTCTTCCAACATATTCCTAAGTGTAACTGGATGGAGTCAACAAGTATTTCTATACTCAATTTCAGAGCAACTACAATATGGACTGAACAGCAGATCTAGCTTAAAAGTAGACTGCCTGGATACTAACAGCACTTAGTTTGCCCTGCTTCTAGATAGAATTTTGGGTTTACAGCTTGTTTAATACACCTTGAATGAAAAATATCCATATTCCTATTTAAGGGGAGCAACATTTACTCCACTCAAAAGTAGGGAAGAAACTTATCAAGTATTAGGTAAGCTCAAACCAGCATTGTTCAAGTACATAAAAGTCTGCTTAGAAATTCTAGAATTCAAGTAATGGAAACTATTTCAACTCTTGTTAGTGAGTTAACACTAAGATTTTCAGGATCTCTGAAGTCAGCCACAGCTGTTACTGCAAGCCTGCAACACAAGACCTCCAACACTGTTGTACAGAAAGCACTCCTACAATTAAAGCTCATTCTGGCTGCTTATACTTTCCCAAAGGTGTTTTAAACATTACCAGTTTGAAAGCCACGTTTATGGCAGCAGTTGTAAAAACACAGCAACTTGCTGTGATTTCCAAAGTGTTACCTCCAGGAGGCTCATTTAGATACTTAGTTTTTTCCCTGCGTTACCCACAGAGCCTTCAGAAACTATGAAGAAAGCTGTATTCAGGGTTTTAGGCTTAGATCCAATAGCAGACAGGCACCTCCAATCTTAAAGCTGCAACACATGAGTTTCAGACACCAAAACTCAACGAAGTGTCTTTTTTCCTACAGAACAATAGGACAGAGCTGAGGCTATGCCCGCTGAAACTCATTTGGGCATGTTGCACAGCAGAACTGCAAACATCATCTACAGTCAAAAGGGTTAGGGCTTCCAGGCTCCATCCAGATATCCTGGAGAGAAATAAACACATGCATTATGCAGCACAAGCAGCCAAGACATATAAAGATCATTAGCTCAGAACTTCTGGAAGTGTTCTTAAGCTCCTAAGTATTCTAAATAAATAGTTCTACGTTCAGAAGTCCTGTAGAAACAGCAAAGTTTCTTAATTTCAACTTGGAAGAAGTTGTGTTGGATGTGATAAGGGAAATCTGGGTTTATAGTTAAATGGCAGCTTCCATCTCAACTTCTGAAACAAAGAAAAGAAATGCATGATATTGAAGGAATAAGAGTCAAGCTTAACGGCTAACATATCTCATTGCAAAATGACCTTTCTACTTCAAGGGCTACTAGACAAGTATTAGAATCTAGCCCACATCTAGTTGATGGGGCTACTGACTAGAACCACAGGCTTCTGCCATCACTTGTGTTTTGGACTTCAGCAAATAAAACTTCAATCACTCTAGACCACTACACCGTTCCTTAAAGGTCAGTATAAATGCAATCTAATCAATGGAATGCCTATTATAAAAATGATTCAGTAATACTTTATTTTTCAGAAGCATTTAAGATCACACGTTTGCAAAAATACGTACATAAACTTTAAGGAATTCAAGGCCATGTAGCAAAAAAAGTGGAAAGAGTTAATTTTTTCTAGCTTCTACCTAGGTACCGTGTCCTCCTTTGCATGTGACCCATAATCCTCTTTTCAGAAGTTAGTTCTAGACACTCACATAATTTTAAATATTACAGACACTATTTAAATGAAATGGTGCTATTTCATAGTATTTGAATTGACTAATTTAGTGCAATAATGCTGTATTTTAAGCTGTGGGATTTTGTGAGTTAGTATTTCAACAGCCTAAACTCTTACTTGCTGGACATTAGATTTAATGAATATCTCACCATGAACTCTCCAGGTCGGTTTCATTTGCTGTCTTAAAACAGACAGATTGTTGTATGCAAGAACAGCAGCATCTAATGCATTAACTCCTTCCCAAGGATAAGCAGCAGCATGAGAAGCTTTTCCATAGTATTTCACAGTCACGCTAGGAAATAAAAGGCATTGCTTATTTGTTTTTCATTCACTGAAAAATCCTCCAAAATAAAAAGTTCCTTTTGTTGACACAAGTATTTGTTAAGCTCAAGTTTTGTGCAGCAGAACATCAAGCAATTTACCTGGCACTACACTGTTGCCAAGTGAACGATCTTTGAGTGCAGGAAGGTGCTGAAAGATTCCTATAAAACTAGTGAAATGGAATAATATCAAGAGCCAATCAGGCAAAAGAGCTATCGGTAACATATCACTATACAGCTTTTTCCTGAGAAGTACAGGCTTCATGTACTCATGAAATGCCTCCAACATCTTTCTATACGTCCTGACTGTTCCAAGGCTTTAAGTTACCAACAGTCTTCTCAGAGGATAAAAAACCCTTTTCCCTGATTCAAAATTAGAAGTTGATTGTCCTCATTCTTGTCAAACTTCAGTAAAATGTGTACAGTACATAAAACAGCAAAAGCACATTATTAAGATCACATACAAGCCATGTCTAAATAACAAAAGTCAAGTTCTGAAATTGCAGTAAAGGCACAACCTAGTATTAAAAAAAAAAAAAACACATTATCACACTGCAGAGAGTACACGCCTCAAAAATGCTGGTAGAAAGGCTGGCAGTAAGGAAGAAATCTAGTGCAAAGGTTACTCTCCAACTTTGTACAGGTCAAAATACTGCACCTAAACACATCTAGTAAGAACTCACACTTGACTTCATCTTGTGAGGGCCATTTATCTTACAAAGTCTTACAAAGCAATTCAGTATTTCGAATTATATGAAAACTCTTTACACGAGAGGCAAATATTAAATACTAACAACTACATAAGGTATTACTTATCAAATGACACGTGTATTAGTTTTATCAGTACTAGAAATTTTAACTAAATCTGTTTGTACTCAATGCCCAGTCCTTTACATAAACTCCATCCTCGAGCTCAGAGTTCCCCCCTGAGACACACAACCTGTCTTCTACCCAGTTGGGACCAGTCTAACTTGCTTGTTCCTGTCTTGCACTGAGGCCAATTTAGGCACTTAACCTGAACTGACCCCTCATGCTCTGAACCATGCCACAGCTGCAAGTTCATACCAGAACTTAAATACCGGATAGCAAGGAGGGACACAATGGAGTGTACTGTTGCAGCAGAAACTGTCTCCTGCTACTGCCTGCAATCCACCCTCATTCTCCAAGACAAACATGTATCCCATCCTCTAAAGTGTTAAGTTCTATATATTTAGATTATATTTATTATAGGAATATATTGTTACATGAATATAAATGTTTCTATTATGAAATCAATATAAGAAAACCATATCCCTTCACATCAAGTATTAAACTACAACCCCTCAAATCAACTCAAAGGCAGCATGACAGATCCCTAGATGTTCCCCAAAAAATGGAGAGAAGGCAAAGTAAAGCAGAAAGTCACAATGCAATCTTTTTCCCCCCACAAGAAACAAGTGCTTCTTAAATGTTATTTCAGCACTCCTTTACTTGTACTTCTATTGTTACACAAATATACTCAGAAAAAAGCACCAGATTTTGATGAATAACTAAACACTAAGCTAGTTTAAGAATATTAGCAGAAGAATGTGGATCCTGTTTGACCAACAATAAATAGGCTGATTAAGTGAAGGATAAATTAGTAAGAATCAGCAAATTTTGGCATGTATTCACCACAGTTACCCCAGTATGGTAATTTTACTTCAGGCACAAGCCAGCTTCAGAGTCTGCAGATGTAGACTAGCAATTTAGTGATCACCAGTCCTTAAACTCCTTGGAAACAATCAAAATATCAATCACAAGTCATCAAAACAGTCTCTGTAACTCTGGGATCTCAACTAAATAAACCACGACCATACGCTGAGTATTTCAAGCTCTTGGAGGTAGTTCACCATTTCACTCAGCACTTTAATTCCATGCCTCCTCCACATTCAAGGGTTAAAGGTTAGCTAGGACTTGCATCCTACAGCAGATCATCACCTCTGAAGGGAGACTGCTAAACCTTAAAGTATCAAACTCAAAAGGCTAATGCAAGAGTTGAAATGAACAGAAGGACAAAACTATTCATGAAAATGGCATCTTGAAGATTATAAAGTCTTGAGGTACAGCAACCAAAAGCCAAGCCTTGAAGGAGATTACAATAACCAGTTAAGACTCTGAAGAAATGGAATACAGAGAGCTAGCTGGGTAAGGAAGACCAGGTGTTGCTAACCTTGCCCATTGTACCATAAAACTTAGCAGTAACAGAATCAAATTATCCACCAGGAACAGCACTGGCAAAAGCAAAATGGCCAATGAAAGCAAGCACATTGGAGAAGGAAGGTAGCACAACCAAGATGAAAACAGCTCTCAGTACATCAAGTCAGAAATGGTTAGAAAGCCAGTTATTTAAGTATTACAGAATTTAGAGTCAGCCAAACCTTAATAACTTGGAAAAAAATGTCACACTGGAGGAGAGTTACTAGTGGAGTCTCGACAAGACATTGGGATCAAGAACCATTAATAACCATGGCATATGTAATAACAAAACCTGCCGATAGACTATTGCTGGGACACAGCGAAAACCAAAGAGGTTTACAATATCAAAGGAAGAACAGCATGGCCTTGCAGACCAGCAAAGAACACAGCAAAACTCAAATATTCTAAAAGATCATGTATTTACAGACTTCTACTCTAAGCATTTGTCTAAGAATTGATTGCTTGAAAATGACTGAAGAGGAAGCCCCAGACAAGCCAACTGGCTCCATACTGGTAACGACACACTATGGTTCCCAGCATGAGCTGAATAAGACTGATGGAAATTCCATCTGATGTACTGTGTACAACTCTGGTTACGCACATCCAGCAGGGAGTACTTCAATGCAAGTCAAGTCACTCACAAGTACAAGCAAACAAGTGCTGACACTGAACAGCAGGGCTAATCAAAAGATGACATGGCATAATTTCTGAAGAGTTATATGACTAGCTGGCAAAAAACTCCAGATGAGTGAAGCTATGACTGGTGTCTATAGCTATATATTGGGTGTAAACATGAAGGAAAGCCAAGAACTAATGTGAATTTTTAAAAAGTTGATGTGAGAGTTAACAGATATAAAATGAATAGGCTTAAATTTAGACTGGAAGTTAAAAAGGATCCAAACAGCAGTCAGGCTTGGCTGGCTGGCTCTTTCAAAAGATGGAGGGCAAACCTGCAACACTTGCAAAACCAATTAAAATAAAACACGTACAGAGACCTACACAACATGGTGCCCAGCAAAGCAAGGAACTAGGATCCGTGAGACACCTCCCTCCAGCTGCATGCTCTAGAAATTAAAGAGCAGGTGTTTAAGTGAACTTTTATTTTTGTAGAGAAGATAATCACATGGACATATAAAAGGAAACGCCTAGAAGCATCGGAATAAAGAATGGATTTTGAGGACACATGCAAGCCTGTCTCAGAGCAGTCAGGGATCTTTAGCATCAGGCTGAACGCTGCACTTTGGAAGAATGGCAGTGTCCAGAAGAGTGACCTGGCTCCTCAGCTGGCGGCAAACACTTCATCTGAAAGGCACCTGCAAGGTCCCCAGCCCTAAGCTCAGCCCCTTCCAAAGCAGGTCCCCTGCTCGGGGAGGGGCGAAGAGCTCAATGACAAGCCAACCCTCCCCATCTGAACCCACTCACTCACTCGTGCTCAGCAACATCGGGCAGGTAGGCTGCGTTTTCCTGCGAGGGGTGCGCCATAAAAACCACGTCCAGGCCGTCAAACGCCCCGGCGTTGATCAGGTCGATTTTACCTCCGCCTTGCTCCTCCGCAGGCGTCCCCAGCACCGTGACC
>NW_010240513.1:0-6832 GCF_000690775.1 Eurypyga helias | reverse complement strand
CTTCCAACCCAAACGATTCTAAGATCTTGGTGAGAGGACACATACCTCCCCACAGAAACATTCCATATCCATACATACAGAGAATTGAAAAAAATATGACTGGAGAAAATATTCACAGAATTTAGTGTCCTGGATGCAGGAGCATCAGCTGGCCGCAACAGGAAAATTATGGGCAAATACCTATTTATCTTAATATTCTTTGTGGGCATCCCTAACAAATGACAATTTCAAAGAACAGAAACAAATCCAGAACAGAGTAGAGGTAGATCTCTCATATAACCGCACTTTCCACAAGCCTAAACAAAGACTGTTTAAATGAAGACAGAAAAAAATACCTGTTACAATGCTTTTTCATAATCTCAGGAAAACACCTTATTTCTTAAGGCAAATAAGAAATGCGTTCCAAGTCACATAAGTGCACAGCCAAACCCTCTTTTTCTGACCCACAGGTGCACACCACATATCTTGAAATACTAAGTTTTTCTGTTCATCAATGGCCTGCAGCAATGCAAATTTCTGGTTAAACCCCTCGTTACACGCAGCCCATGCCAAAAAAAAGTCTGTCAGCTGAAGCTAGTAAATTTGATGAGGAATTCTTCTTAGGACTGCAGTGCCTTGTGATGCCAAAAACACCCCACCTCAAACCAAATGAAAAACACCAAATGGTAGGATTTCAGTGCTTTTTGCAAAAGACTGAGATGGGTTTTTTGGTGTGTCACCTGAGGCTTCTCTCTCATTTAGAAGCTGAAATCACATGAACCCAGTCACACTATTTCAACTTTTTGTTGTTTCAGACTAGAAGCTGTCTTTGAATTTTGTATTTATTTTTTATTAAATTTGCTCTTTTTTTTTTTTTCAACAAGGGTATTCTTTACATCATACTTTTTGAATATTCAAGTCATTTTTGTAAGAGCATCCAAACACATACCTTTCTTTTTTGTTGAAGCAAGTGATATTCAGCATGCTGCTTAACTGTGGCAAACCTACCAAGGTCACAGGTACTTCACGCTCACCCCATCCCTGCTGTCAGTACTAATGGTCCAAGTAAAATGGTTTCAGATTAAAATTAAACTTTGCCCCACTTCAATCTGGTTTGCCATGTGACCACATGAATATTAAGGCTGGAGCATGCTGAGCAAGCAGCTGGAACTGCCTCTTTTAAAGTAACTCAGATTTTTCCCAGGTTGAGGAAACCACAAAATCACAACCTCAGGAAAAGTGGAGTATTTCAGGTGTTAGTTCAGTGAGATGAACATGTTAAAAAATTTTTTTCAGAGCTTCAAAACAGACTATTTTATTAGCAGTCTAGCAACAACTTCTATCTTAGTTTTTCTTATTTGCCATGGACTGTTTAGGAAGAGATGGGAACTCCCTACTCTATATTAAGTTCAAACAGAATTAAGACCTGTAAAACACTCTCTTGTGCAGGCTTCAGGCAGGAATGAGCTCCTCTCCTACACAGAGCTGGCTGACCCAGAGCACGCTCAGTGGTGAGGCTGGAGGAGGCAGGGAAGTTGCCTGGGGCAGAGGATCATTAAGGCTTTTGGCTAGCTTGATAGCTGGGTCGTTTGCTCCTTCTGTTAGTTCCTGGCACGGTTGTAGAGACAGGTTCTTTTGTTAGTAGTTTGGGGGGTGTGTGTGGAGGTCACTGTTTTGGGACCTGGCTATGTGTCGGTTGGCGCATGGTAAGCTACTGTTATAATATACTTGATTTTCTACTGTTTTAATTACCTACTATTAGTAGTATTGTTAGTATGACTATAACTTTCATTTATATTCTCAAATAGTTCTTATCTCAACTTTAAGAGTTTTCCTTGTCTTTTCCCTCTTCCTGCACTGGCAGGGAGGGGAGGAGGTGATCACATGACTGAGTGGTACTTGACTGCCAGATATGACACTCTGAGAAAACTTTTGTTCCTACAAATCAGTCAATTGAAAATGGGGGAGGAGGACGTCAAGAATTTCAGCTTATGCATAATCCATCATTAAATAATATCCAACATCATCACATCCAAAAACTCCAGCAAGGTGATGTCATTAAAACACACTGTTACCTTTCTCTTTCTTCCTCTTCTAGCAACTTTAGGGGCAGAAGCATCATTTGTTTTCACCACATCCTGTGAAGATTAAAAATGGTGCTGAGTCTTAACAAAACAAAGATATATTTGTAATTAATCTGTTTATTTCCACAACTGAAGTCTCTGGCACCTAATTTAGACAAGAATCACGTAGAAGTGTGGCCAGCAGGTGGAGGGAGGTGATTCTGCCCCTCTACTCTGCTCTTGTGAGACCCCATCTGGAGTGCTGCATCCAGCTGTGGGGCCCCCAACATCAGAAGAATATAGACTGGTTGGAGCGAGTCCAGAGGAAGCCACGAAGATGATCAGAGGGCTGGAGCACCTCTGCTATGGGGACAGGCTGGGAGAGTAGGGCTTGTTCAGCCTGGAGAAGAGGAGGGTCCAGGGAGACCTCATTGCAGCCTTCCAGTGCCTGAAGGGGCCTACAAGGAAGCTGGGGGGGACTTTCTACAAGGGCCTGTAGTGACAGGACAAAGGGTAACAGGTTTAAATTGAGAGTGGGGAGGTTTAGATTAGATATCAGGAAGAAGTTCTTCACGGAGAGGGTGATGAAGCACTGGAACAGGTTTCCCAGAGAAGCTGTGGATGCCCCATCCCTGGAAGTGTTCAAGGCCAGGCTGGATGAGGCTTTGAGCAACCTGGTCTAGTGGAAGGTGTCCCTGCCCATGGCAGGGGGGGTGGAACTAGATGATCTTTAAGGTCCCTTCCAACACAAACCATTCTATGATTCTATTATATACAGAAGACACTTCCTATTTTTAAATTCTAAAAATCCTGAATCAAATTTTTTTCTGAAAGATATGAAATAAAGTACTAAATAATAATACTGTTTTAAGTAAGGGTATGCAGTCATGTTTTAGTCTGAACTCTTTATTGAGTCCTTTAAATAAGTAAGTGATAAAAACCACACTGTTCCACCTGGTTTCATGGAACTTAGAAGCAAGCCAGACTAAAAGTTCTCTCTGATGAAAACTTCAATACAAAGATGAGTGAACACACAGGAAGTTTTATGTAATTCAGCAGCTCCTGAGACTGTCACAGCAGTAACAGCTGTAGCTTCTAAGCAATAGATTTACATCAATCAACATAATATAGAGAAAGCTTTCACATACTTCTTTACTGTTTTTTTCAGAAGGTAGGTCATCTTCCTTCAAAGTATCCATCTCCTTTTCTTCTGTTTCAGTGTCTGTAGGCAAGTTATTATCCCCTTTAGGGGATAACTGCAAAAGGAGCCAACACAACATTAACAAAAATGCATTTAAAAGTATTTCATAGTGAAAACAGAACACGCTAATAACCATCAGGCTGTTTTTCACTGTACATAGTTTTAAGTCTGCAGATACACTCTTTTCTTGGGTACTGTGCTCGTTTTTGCTGGGACAGAATTAATTTTCTTCCTAACAGCTAGCGTGTGGTTATGTTTTGGATTTGTGCTGAGGAGTATGCTGGAAACATTGGTGTTTTAGCTGTTGACAGGTCATGCTTCTATCTAACCAGTGACAGTTTCTCATGCTGCCTCTGTTCTCTAAACCTCTCTGCAAGAGGCCAGGAGGACACACAGCCCAGACAGCTGAATCAAACTGACCAAAGGGGTGTTTCATGCCATCAAATGTCTTTTGCTTCCTTTGCTGTCCAAAACTGTTTTTATCCCAAGCCAGGAGTGGTTTTTTCTGATTCTTTCCCCCATCCCACCGCAGGGGCCAGGGGGGTGAGCAGCCAAGAGGCACAAATTAAAAGCTGAAGGCAGGACCACGTTCTCCAGTACACGACTGCAGACAGCTGTCAGCACAGGTCGGAGTCCTGCAAGGTGCTACGGTGGGACTTCAACTCCACTTTGTGTTCATGACAACATAACGACAATTTTTCAACATTACAGGATGTGGTGGGTTTGTGTAGGGGGTTTTAGTAGCTGGGGGGAGGGGACTGCAGAGGTGGCTCCTGTAAGAAGCTACTAGAAGCTTCCCCAGCCCCAAGTCGGACCCACCCCTTGCCAAGGCTGAGGCAATCGGTGATGGTTGCAGTGCCACCCAGAGGACAAAAATAAAACGGCTGGAGAACTGGGAGCTGAGAGATGAGATTTGAGAGACACCAAGGCAGACACCAAGGTCACCGCAAAAAGGCAGGGGAGGAGGTGACCAGAGCAGAGGTTGCCCTGCAGCCCGTGGTGATGGGGCAGGCTCATCAAAAGAGCCTTCAACAGCATCTATCAGAGTACTACCAGTACACTTTTTTTTTCCCCAAAGGTCTTTTTACCTCTTGAAAAAACAAGCTATTACAGCTACTAAACGATTATCTACTACGTATGACACACTGCAAATTCTTCAGTTGCTGGGAACCAATACTAAAGGACAGCCAGCTACCCCTGCTGAAAAACTACATTAAACTTGGCAAATAATCAGAAGGAAAACAGAAATAAGGTAAGACTATTCAAAATAGTTTGACAATTTAGGGGCACTGTTCATCCTGTAGAGTGGTAATTCCCAGAAATGTGTTTAAAAACAACATTAAAAAAAAGAGACACCATAAATGCACCATTCCCAAATGTCCAGTTTTTGTCATTTTAGGATACTTTTCTCCTTAAAAAAAAAAAATCTGAGATGACACACATCTATGTCATATGAAAAATAACCCTACATGAACAAACCAAAACATTCAAGGATAGAGAAAGTTCAAAGCAGCGTGCTACACAAGTATCACTGAGTATACAGTAAGCTAGAAACGTTCACCTCTAACAGTACGAGCTACGTACAGCACCAGTAAGCTGCAACAAAGATGGTTCAGGCAGAAATACATTTTTTTTAGTATGAATACAATATACTGAACACAACCTTATTTTGTAAGGATTCTAAGGTATGCACGTATCTACAAAGCAAAGCAGCTAAATGCTGTCTTTTTATGAACTACTGAACACTTGATTGCTCAAAAATACTTTCCTGGCTCAGTGTTAAGAGCTATGAAATTCTTCATATGCATTTGTATGTATGGCCCAGTTCAAACTGATTGTAAGAATCTGCTCAGGCAAACACACTGAAGAACGCCTTCACCTACCTATGACATTAAAAAGCCTTCAAGGGAAGACCTAAAGCTAACTCTAAGTGACCATTTCCACTTTCTCCTGCCTAGGAAGTACTGTATGAATTTAGTTTAAGCGTATTATGATTTAGAAATATAGACAGTAAAGACATTAATTTTCAAAAACATGTACAGCACCTTAAAAGGAATACAGAAGGACAAGAATATTACCGTATGTAAGTCTGAAAAGAAGCAAAGGCAAGGCAGTTACAACAGTAAAACACTGTTAGTTTAAAGTACGTAAGTAAAAACTTGGCAGTACAGTTCTGACTTAAAAAATGTTTCTGGTAGAACAAAACACGAATTCAGTCACTTACTTTTGGGACAGAAGACTTTTTTCTTTTGGCTACTGCTTTTTCTTCATTCCCCTCCACAGGCTCCTGACTGCTTTCTTGAACAGTTTCTTTGACAGGAGTGTTAACGGCTAGATGGGACTTCAATAAGGAAACATCAAAAAGTGAGATCTAAATGCCCTGTGAACTACAGAACACCTATACTGAGAGGTATAGTAACTTCAGTAACTGTATGTTACAGAAGAATGCATCACTGTAAAGACCCCATTATTAGAACTACTAGAATATTAAAATTACCTTATTGTCTTAATTTCCACACTTCTCAGTTTCAATCACATTTTCATTATCAAACGCTCAAGCTCTAATGCTATAGTAACTTATTTTCACACTAAAAATACTGCAATGTAAAGTTTCTCTTATGTATAATTTTAAAAAAGTAGTTGGTTTTGGTCAAACACAACTTGTGATGCTACTGCTAACAAGTGCATTTTTAAATAGGCTATCAGTCCTAAGCAAGCTAATGACCTGTTCCTGAAAACATGAGCAGAAAAGAAAATTATAATACAGTCTGAAGAATTAAAGTTAGAAACATGGAAACATAGAAGGCGAAGCCAAAATTACTCTTTTTTTGGTATTATTCCATTACATTGTGGATAACATTCTCACTCTTAAATATTAGCTCCTTCGAACAAAGCTGGCAGAACTCTCCTGACTCTTCAGATTTTCCCCCGCTGAGGAAGTGGTTTTGGATTTAAGCCCAAGACAAAAGCTCCCTTCTGCCCTCCACCTCCCGTACTAGCAGTCACAAGCAACATCTGTGAAGTTTAAATACTGCTTTCAGAACATTCCAGCCAGTTCTGGCAGTCAAACAGAAAACGTGGCTCTCGGAAGAACCTACCAAGACAAAATATGCCCAGTAAAAGGGCAGGAAAAAACAAAGACAGACAAAAAAACCTGCAAGTGAGTCCCTCTATATGAACAGCTGATGAGCCTGTCACTTTAAATTAATCTTGTATCCAGAAGAAAAGCTCAATTTTGCCTACATGTCCACGCGATTACCCACCTCCCTCAGACCTCACCTGCTGTGTGGCCGAACACAGAATCACCTACTCACCCTGAATTTTTAGGCTCTGACAATTCAACAGTCATCCCGGCTACTGTCCAGTAACTGTGCCTCATTTGACTCTAAGAATATTTTTTTTTTAAATCAAAAGAATTATATGTAGATCAAATAAAGAGATCAGGGAATATCTTAGAACGCATTCACTTGTCTTCAAAGCCTCAGCTAAAAAACTGGGCCATTCACTGACATACACTGAATTCTGCAACGTCTTAGCAGGCCGCAACATGCTATTCTGCTTCAAAATGGCTGTGGACGTGGTTTTCCTG